>NW_017137603.1:0-869 GCF_001652005.2 Ceratina calcarata | reverse complement strand
GCAATCTAGTGTTAATTAATAATTGCAAATATTAAAAAAAACTCTGAACAGTTGTCAGTATCGATTCCGTTGCCAATTCGTCGAAGCAACGGCATAGATCTGCTGTTCCATTCATATCGCCCTGAGGAAAGTTTAAAATCTCGATAAACTTTGCCTCGGCTAAGAAAAATCGTTTCTATCTTGGACGTGATCAAAATTCGTCCCCGAAACTCTATATTCGTTTCGCGGTTGGAGAACGTGGCAACTTGCACCTGGAACTTTATTCGCCGGGGATTTATAATTCGAGCGGCGCACGAGGCCAGTCGGTATCGACGGGAAAGGATGAACCTCGACGGGAAGTCCCGCCGCCGGAAGTCACTTATCTCTTCTCTAAACAACGTTACAATCGTCGTTGAACAATCGCGCACGGGACACGCCTCGCTCGCGAGCTATTAAACTTCGTTACGATCCTCCCGGCGTATCCACGTCGCTTTACGCTTGTCGTAAAATTTATCTAGAGCCTCGACGGGTTTCGAACGCCGCGCGATTCAACCCTTGTTTACCGTCGCGGACGTAGTGGAAAGCACCTCGTTTCCTTCGTACAGAAAGCGTTCCCACTGTTGCGGATCGTTGTCGCTGAAACTCTGCTGGTGACGATGAATCGTAAATGGCGAAACGAGCATCTCGATAGCGACGAATGGGTACAATATTCTTATAGACGCTATGTCTGAACGTTTAAGGATTGAAAGAGTATCGTTGCATTAGCGTGATTCGCTTACGTTGTAAACACTAAAGGGATAATAACATGGAATTAATGCCACTTTCTGGTTTTTATGGACTAATACAGGCTGATTGTTATAACAGTTAATTGTTTATTTTCGGTATTCTTG
>NW_017137602.1:8475-9250 GCF_001652005.2 Ceratina calcarata | reverse complement strand
GATTTCGATTCTTCTTTCGATTTCGATAAAAGAAATAAAATAAAAGAGATCATTGGTATACCTTATATTGAAGTCTTCCAAGTTTCACTTCGCTCTGCTTACTCTCGGCCTCATCCGGTTCTTCAGCGTTGTCAGTCAGTTCTTCCATATCAGGCTGAACCTTAACAAATCGAAGTGGATTCCACGAGTGTAGAATGTGAGTCTAATATCTACAGAAAACATGGAACACCGAGTACGTACCTTGTCTTTGTACGTGCTGCCCAACAGCTGTACAGACTTCAGATCCACTGCGCCTTTCAACCCCTTCTTCCCGTCCTTGGATCGCCTTTTGCGACAGCATCTTCTTATGCAGCAGAAGCAGACTCCGAGAACTACTACACATACGCCTACTCAAGCGAAAAAGGGAAAAATCGAATGAACGAATGCAAAAAAACGTGGCAGAAAATAGCTTCTATTAATCTTCTGCGGTTCAAAATTACTATTCACATGAAAAGCGTCGGTAGATATAATATATAAATCAGTTATGGATGACAAAAAGTACGCTTTGATCAAATTTCTCTTTTGGAAGTACGTAACATGTAGTAGATTATTTATTGCTAATATAAATTGTCACAATTATTAATTGGAATAGACCGCAAAGGATTAAAATGCATATTGCACCTAATTAAGCGCAGTTTGCAAGCGCAAAAGCAATCTTTTTTTATTTTTGTGGTATTGCATAGTTTGTCTATTTTTCAGATTTTTTTTATTAAAATGTGTATGTTTAGCAGTATTC
>NW_017137602.1:0-7409 GCF_001652005.2 Ceratina calcarata | reverse complement strand
ATTTAAGACAACTGAAACAAAGAAAATCTTCGTGATTAGTGTTGTACGTCTGATACATGTGCTGCAGTATTATCTGAAATGTTAAAATGTTTGAGAGGTCCCATACTTTGCACTATTCTTTGCTTTATGCGAGTATTCCTAACATAATAAATTTATCATCTTCTATCTGTATATACATACATATAAAGTTTTGGAATAGCTACTCTGGTACTAAGCTATTTTTCATTTATTTGTGTCCATTGGCTGCTGCGCAAAGTTATTTTTTTTATTAATGCGTATTGCTCACTACAATTCTTATTTGAGAGAAAACATTTAGACTAAGCAAACTGAAGATAGTGAACAATCTTAAGACGGTTCTGACTATAAGTTAAAATAGAGACACATATTTGAGAGAAATTTTACAAATAATTATTTATTATATATAAATTGAGTATTGGTACAGTAACTGTGGAATGAATTAATTAACTGATGACCTTCTGACATTTCCGGCTATATTCTCTAACTCTTCTGGGAACTTTAATACTGTAAACGATTTTCAATTAGTAAATGTGGAATGTTCATCAGCTACTCGTAACGGCAAAACATTTATTTCAAACAAAATTTATCGTGTAAAATAATCTACATTGCAAAAACGCCATACTGGCAAAGGAGAAGGAAAATTTCGTTAAAAAACCTAATTAGTTTTATTTGGAAGGCATACGAATGGGTAAAAAGGAGAATGGTGCTCCATTTCGCCAAAAGTAAAATGGGAAAAGTGCCAGACAAAACAATGAATTTCTTCTGTGCTCTTCGTCTTCCGTTCACGAAACATCACCTTGAACTAAAAGTTCAAGGGGAACAAAGGGGAAGCTGGCATTGCTAAAATGGTGAGCGTGCATTAAGGGCAGATAAAAGAGGGTGCCGCGAGGATTATGGCGTATGTACGAAAAGAAAAGATCATCGGCTATGTAAAAAAAGGGGAGCAGGAAGCCGAGAAACGCAAGGTCGGCCAAGGAATACAGTAGAGAATTATTTTAGCTCGTGGAGGCCTGTTCGTGTCGCGATAACTTCCCCCTACCTCCCTCTGCCTATCTGCAGCGATTATCTCTTACCCTTACGTTAGACCGGTTAGACTGTTACTCCCCCTTCCTTTTGTAATATTGTGTGACCGTCAGTTGATCGTGGAACTCCAGGATGTAGCGATTCAGTCCATCTCATTCTTTATTTCCAATCGAGAAATAATATAATAATTCATAATAATAAGTATAAAATAAGAACTGCTAGACTGTTAATTATGTATATGAACGTATTCACATGATTGTCGATTAATGATATGTAACGAGGATCAAGATTCAATAGAAATCTTCTAGAGAATGATTCCTTGATTTGAGAATACTTGAAATATGTCTTTAGTCGTTTTAAACCTTAAATCATTAAAAAAGTTGGAGAAGTAACTATTTTCTCCAACTATTATTAGCCTGGATACGTACTACCTTTAATGAATTAATTACATATAAAAGTTGGATTCTCTTACATTCTACAGACTAAGTCACAATGCTAATATCTCTAAAATTAATTTTACGAATAATTCAATAATGTCACGTATATTTCGATCATTAATTGCATCAGCATTCGAGATAATAAATGACAGCCGCCAACCGGAAACTATGAGAAGAAACGTTTCAATTAAGCAAAATTATTTTCCTTTAAATGTCGTTACCATAAATGTAAAGAGCGAAAATAATCTACTCATATAAATTGATTAGTAAATCCAATTTTTTACTTCCCTCCCAATTATTTTATACAAATGGAAATTCTTCTGTTATAATAAGTTCAGAGAATACCAATTTCATATTCCTAAGTTTGACGATTTATGTACCTGGATTGTTACCGACAATAGAATGTTAATTACGAAAATTCAAGTTGAAATTGATCCTTTGAATTCGTTTGACAGGAAATTGACAGGAAATACGCATGGTTATTAAAAGTGAAATGTACATTAATGACGGGCGCACGCAGAGGGTATTGAAACTTCACTCATTCGCAATAGAATAAAGTGCGCAGTTTCTGCGTATGTTCATTTCATTCTGCAACTCTTATTTATTAAATATTCAATATACGTATGTGTGATATAAATGTGAAAAATATGGTTAGTACATGAGTAACAATTTAAATATATTTTTTCCTTATCAGATAAACCAATTTGCTTGCCCTGATATTTATCTAACATATCTCTACGTTTGACATATTCTCTTACTTTTTCTTTTTAATCTGTATTGTGCAAATAGCACGCATCGATCAAATTCATTTTTGTAAAAGGTTTCACCGGAAATTCCGTTTCACTTCATCTAATATTTTATATTGAGCTATTTATTTGTTTTTGTATTTCCATGTTGACATTTTATACGGTAAATAAAAATATGTAGCTTTCTGATTCCAGAAGAAGATTGGGAAATGAACATTTCCTCTCTTCTACTAAAAAAGCACAATGTCCAAAGACGAGTGATTTACTGTTGCATAAAATCATAGAAAAAAATACATGTATGAATATAAATATATGTATCAGTGATCCAACTGAGTAATTAACTTATTTTTCGATAGCTATCATACTATTAGAATATGTGGTGCAATGTTGAAATGAACATTCCGAGAATTGCCCGTTCCATTTTACTGATTCGTAATCATGGCATTGGCCTCCAATAAAATTCGATAAAACGACAATGGAGGCACAAATATTCACCATCCGAGAAAATAATTGTTATCGTCACCGGGGACGATAAATTGACGTCACGCACGCGCTACCCACGCAACGCAACAATAAAGTAGCATTTGCCACCGGACGAGACAGACATCTGTCAACGATTTTCCGCGACAAAAAAGTCGATATGATCGTCCTTCGTATTAGCTTTATCTCCTTCTTTTCCTATTTTATTTTTTGTTCAATTCTTTTTCATTGTCTGTCGTTTTAAGTCTTTCGTTTGCACGTGCTGGCAAGATTACCGCTTTCGTTGTCGATGAATACAATTACATTTATGCATGAGCAACTTTGTTTATCAACAAGATGATAAATAACAGTTTAATATGCACGCGAATATATAAAATCGATAGTAATCTTGGCACTGTGTACGACAAAGATATGTGGGCGTTGCAGTGGTTTAACGCGTGTTCTTCGCGGAATGGTGAACGACATTAATACAGTGGTTGCAATCGCTTTTTTTTCATCTTATTGTATTTTATGAATATCATTTTGTACCACAGATACGCAAGAACTCGATAATTAACAGTTTACGTTAACCGTGTAGGCTGCATTATTTGATCGGTTTACATTTTACATGCTATCTGGTATAAGCAAGTGGCAAAATAAATTTTCATTCTGTTATTTATAGTTATATACACATACACGGATGACTTGTGTGGATTATTGATGACGTAGAATAATGATACAATTGCAGAGAAGGAATTGTAACCACATTTATAACAGAATAATAAAGTTTAATGAAATGGACTTGCAATTTACTTGGAAAAAGTTATACTATCTCTATATTCTCATAACTAAAGATAATGTTTCATCGTGCTTTATACACAGCATTATAAATGAAAAAGAAATATTAGCAGTGAAAATTTATCGGAATAATTTATAACAATTACTAATTTAGCGGGATAATTTATAACAATTACTAATTCATCAAATTGATTTTGTAAAGCTACGCGATAAAATATATTGCGATGGAGGTAAGAAATATGGTTCGGTTAGAGGCTACAAGATAGCCATATTTCACGGAGAGACACGTGATCGGTTTTCATCAGTAAATGTGTTATAAATTTAAATGCCTTACGCGCATTCTTGACTACCGCTATCTCGTTCTCAGAGTTTCACGTGTCGCTCAACCCTCCGGGAATCGACAAGTTGCTTAATCGTAATGATAGTTTCCTGTCACGATCCTAGCTCGTATGTAGTCAATTTTAAGTCGCATAATTGCAGTTTCTTAATGTATAACTCCATGCACCGCAGTAGCATTCTGAACTAGAGGATCTAATAACGTATGTATTACGTTAAAATAGTTACGTAACTTTTCTAACATTTGTTAGTAAATTTTTTATGTTTTTCGTCCCGTTTTACTATTTACTAAACAAAAATAGTGAAGAACATGGGTTTACGCTATCCGATTCTACGTGTTTATTTCTCGAGACAAACTTCATTTTAATGTTTAGTTTAAGGTACATTCTAGGACCCTCTAGTCCTTATTTTATTTCGAACAACTTCTCTTTAGTTTAAAATTGCCATCGTCGTAAATGCGAGGTACAGGCAAAAACATAGAAAGGCTGAGTGTCCCATTGGGATCCGATGATTTTTACGGAACGAGTAGTCAAGAGTCCTACTTAATAAAGAATCCTGAACGGCGGTCCCATGCTTGTGATCACTGCTTTAAGTGACTCGTGATGAACATTCATACTACTGAAAAGAAATAACACATACACGGATGACTATGCCACAACTGTAGATCCAAGAAAAGCAGCAATGATTATCTGAATGGACGACCGTCGCGCGTCATTCGAACTTCCGAGTCGAGCAGGGTGTACTTTGGTGGAAATCAGTGTAAGTGCAATATCTCGAAAACTAATAAAAGTCAGATTAATGAATTTGTTTTGAAAAGTCTATCGGATGATCTAAAAAAAATATATACAGTAACATTTAAAAATCGAAACTTGATCATCATATTTCTTAAAATGATAAAAAATTTGCTCGTGTCCAAATATATTTCCCCACACAAACCATTCAATTGCCATCCAATCAAGTTTCTATGGTTACGGTATAATCGGACTGTGTTATTTAAGTGTGGATATCCTGTATGGTTTCAAATTCATTTTTCGCGAAAGCAAAACCTTATATTAAAAAACACTTTTTTAGACATATTTTTGCATACGAAATCACTCCTACCACGATTTGGGACATCCTGCATAGCTCAAAACGTGACCGAAATTGAAGAACTTACCAATTATGTTTGAATTACAAATTAAAAATAATACATGCAGCTATTAGAAAACCAGGAAGGAAGGATAGCAGCTGCGAATGTGTTACGCGTGTCTTGTACCATTCGACGTCTTTCCTATAATCTTATATGTATATTCTCGACCAAGTGTGTAAAATCAATAAGGCTATCTTTCAATAGGATTTAACTGCTGCGCCTCGAATCTGTTCGCAGTAGTTTCATAACGTGGCTAACGCTCACGAGCGCCAACGCTTTTTTGCTTGTTCTCACATTTCACTCCTTGCTAATTTGCCAAATTATTCAGTTGTACATATTTCCTTTGTAAGTGTTCATATTAAAATCTGCACAATATTTAAAAATGATCCATATTTACTGTGTAATTTATTATATTTCGAATTGTTCTCGAATTTGGGGTCATTAATATTTTGATATTAGTCAAAAAGATTTTTAATGATACACTAATCAATTCTGAAAATGTTACACTCAATGACATAATCAAGGAATGATATAAATCATACAGCGATATAATATGAAGAAAAAATTGCTTTTCGATCTTGAGCCGTCTCAACATCCACGCGAGGGTTAAAATTCAGAGACATTTTACGTACGTTCTCATTACCTAATGAAACGAGCGTATGAACTTCGTCCAAAGGCAGAAGAGGAAAATCCTCAAACTGGTTTTGAAACTTTAATTATGATATGCTTTTGAACGTACCGAAACCATTGAACGTAGAAGCCTATCGAAAATGAAGAGAACTTTTACGAAGGCACGCTCAGAGCTGCCCGTAGAAATTTCTCATAATTAGTACTTCCTTCTTTATCTCCCACGAACGATGGCGTCGAGAATGCTTAACTTTGATCATCGTAATTTTCTTGAATAATTGGTATGTCATCTCACATATTTTTCATGTCGATTCTACTTCTAATTAATTAAAAAATGTTTTGAAATATCAATGAAACCAGTGAGAGTTTATTAGCCAATACGTTCCAAATTGCGTGCAACTCGTGAACTTTTATTCAGACGTACCTATGTATGGAACTTAGTTGAAAAGTGAATTATACTTTCCATTACATATAATTTCTTGTATGTATGTTTGGTCTGATTAATTAATAAGATTTTATCAGCACGAAATTTGTTTATTATTATTACTACGGTTTATTTAATATATAACTAAAAGACTTCAGGACTTATAGTGAGAAAATCACGGTCAGACATGTTATGGAAATATACATGGAGAATAATAAATAGTTTTTCAGAAAGAAGAATTGTGTGATCAGAAGAAAATTGTATACTTTCTCGTTTCACTGGTAAATTGCTCATATCCTAGCATGCACGACAAAGTGATGCACATAGTTGAGGAAAACGACCTGTTATGACATCTATATACATACGTATAATTGAAGGCGAGCCATAAAGGCCTCGTTTTGACACTATCATTTACGTTTAGCAGCCATTTTCATTCCTTTATCGCGCGTGTAAAGAGGAATTGTATGTCAGTGTATTCGATCACGTCAATAACTTTTCGACAATGAGCGATTTTCTTTGATACGTGTATCGTGTTCGCACTGAACGTGTTATAAAAACTATCGAATGTCAGTTTAGACACGTCAAAGAGCAATCAATAATTTTTGGAAACTTTTAAAAGACAAAAACCTAAAAAACTTAAACGGTCTACCACGTGAAGTATTAGTTCAAATAACGTTGCAAAACGGACGGTTAATACTTTTGATATGATTATCTGCAGTGAGGAACAAAAGAAAATAGAAACAATAAGCTGAAAATACTTCAGTGGAATTGTACGGATGTAGAAATATTTGTTTAGCGCTAGTAAGCTTAATAACGACTAATTAGCTGTATGCCTAATTAATTAAGGAACTCTCTCAGTCTGAATTCTGGGAAAATGTAACTAGTCGAGCAATTCTGAAATAAATTAACGTTAACACAGAATTCCGCGAACGATACACGTTTCAAGTCCTTTACTCTTAAAACATCTTGACATTTCCGACAATTTAATATAAAAAAAAGCATTTATAATGCGTTAAACGTATATACACACACGTATATGTACATATGTACGTGCTGTCCTCTTTGACACAAATAATTCACTCTATATTGTCCTATATCCCTTAAAAGATAACATTGGTCCGACCATTGGTTGGCCTATATCCCTTACCAGGCATTCTCACCGAGATCAAGGTTCAATTATTATTATTCGCTTTTATGCACTTGTCTTCTGCAGATTAAAAGAAAGTGTTGATTGCGAACTTCTATTCTTTTGCGAAGACGATAAAATAAAAAGTACAAAGTTGAATAGTAAACTTCTTAAATCTTACTGTTATAATGTATTATCTCACTGTTATAATTTATCAAGGGTAGAAATCATTCGTATGACAGAATGTAAAATAAAATAATGATAAATAGTGTAAATAGTGTAAAAT
>NW_017137601.1:0-381 GCF_001652005.2 Ceratina calcarata | reverse complement strand
GTGTCGGACGGGTGGCACGTTTACGCGGGGACGGAGACGATATGCTCCGTCACAAGTCCTTTAATCACCGTTACGTAATAAAGACGTGCCGTAGTTTACTCGCGTTTTCCGCTTGCGGCACTTTCGTTCTCGATTGTGACGGAGCATATTTCCTCCGTCCCCGCGCAACCGGTCCGACGCGACAAGCCTCTCGGAGCGGACGCTAGGCGGCGTCGCCCGAGGCGGCCTTCTCGCGGCCGAAATACGACGCGGCGAGACTCCCGACGCCGACACTAGGCGGCGGCGCCGGGAAGCCTTCTCGCAACCACGAATGCGACACGCGCCTCAATAAGGGCGCCCCAAACCGGTGATGAGCACTTCGATTACTGCGGCCAGCCTATC
>NW_017137600.1:0-381 GCF_001652005.2 Ceratina calcarata | reverse complement strand
ATGTTACATTATAATGGAAGAGATGTTTTATTTAGAACCACGTAAAGTATTTATATATTTTAATAGTTTCAACAATGATTTCGATAGAAAGCGATCCAACTAAATTAAGACGGAAGCGCGACAAGAGACATGATAATGATTGAGACATTAAAACCGGCGCCTAAAGACACCGAAACGATTTTTTAAATTCACAACTTTTATTATTCGTGCGTCGCAAAAGGTTTAATTAAGGCAGCTCGCAGAGCCGCATTCAAAGGTAAGAATAATTGGATAATAAGCAGTTTAAAAGATGATACAGCCGTGTTTGAAAAGCGAACGAAGGCTGTGGCTGAGCAAGCTAGAAGTAGCGGCGAACGATGCGATGCGAGACCGCGGGACTGT
>NW_017137599.1:0-381 GCF_001652005.2 Ceratina calcarata | reverse complement strand
AGGTAATAAACCCTAGTAGGTGTAGTAGGCGGTTTCTAACCCGGAGTGCTGAGGGGAGTGCGGGGCGGGGGGCTGACTCAGCATTTTTGTAGGCGCGCGGGGGTGTGGGGAGGGGGAACGCGCACGTGTGCGACCTTCAAAATCGCTGATTCAGCATTTCTGTGACTTTCAAAATCGCTGAATCAGCGATTTCGTGTGACCTTAAAAAAATCGGTGATATTGCATTCTGGAAATCGCAAACGTACACAGGCCCTAAGGCGGTTTACGGGGAAAAGGGGGATCACCGTGACCTCCAAAAATTGCTGATACCGCATCTTTGAAGGGGCGAGAGGGGGATCATCGCGAACGTACGCGGGCCCTAACGCGATGTGACCTCCAAAA
>NW_017137598.1:0-381 GCF_001652005.2 Ceratina calcarata | reverse complement strand
GGCGAAAAAGAGGGGAAGCGAGCCATGCGGGATCAATTCTGAGATCCCTGGACGTAACCAGGTATCCTGATCTAACCCGCAGAGTAGAACGGATCGCTGTTCACGATTCTAAGTAATGAAGAATATAATTATCGTAAAGAAATTGATCTTTACACATCGCTCATTTGTTCCTCCGCTGCAGAGCCGTCTTCAACATGCTTACGCTCCAAAAATGTGCTGGAGTTGCTGATAGGCAGTGGTACAAAGCAAGGGTTGACAGTTAACATGTGTCTAAGGGTTAACATGTGTCTAAGGGTTAATATGTGTATTTTAATTTTTCAATTAATAACGTGATTAAACAATATATTCTGTAAATGTTTATTCATTTTTTTTTGTGGAAAT
>NW_017137597.1:0-381 GCF_001652005.2 Ceratina calcarata | reverse complement strand
CTGTCTTATCGATTGCAAACGACCTGAGATCGGAGCAGCCTCGCTCGTACGATCTCGGACTCGTCGGGCCTCACCGCTTGGAAGGAGAAGGACAACGGTACGACTCGACTATCCATTTTCCCTCTCGCGCGACTCGACCCCTCGCGAGACAGACAGGTGAGTAAGAGAGAGAGAGAGAGAGGGAGAGACCGAGCGAACGAGTCGGTCCGGTCTCTCGAGGAACCGGTGATTTTAGTCTACGACAGATGGTTCAGTTCAGTGTTTTTCAGAACAGAACGACGCGAGCAAAGAGAGAGAGAGATAGATAGATAACGAGATCGCGACCTCTTTGGAAGAATTAAGGGCCCCGCAATGGATCCGACGGCCGGAACTTCAACGAGT
>NW_017137596.1:0-381 GCF_001652005.2 Ceratina calcarata | reverse complement strand
TAAACTCAACCTCTGTTAAACCCCCCTTATTTATCGTAACCATCGCTTCGTTATATGAGTTCAAGTTTCAGCGAAATAAATGTGATGACTCGAAAGAAACGTGACAACTTCATACTTTCCTGTGGCTTATCATTTCCACATGATTCCGTAAAACTAGATAACACTATCCAAATGATTAGAAATTCATTTTGAAATTGCATTCGAAAATTGTCGCTTATCGAACAATATTCGACTTTACTGTCTGCGTAATGGTGTTCATGACTGAGTTCAATAAATAAAAGCTGGATGCTTCATCAGTTCAGTCACAGTTCCTTACAGAACAATCCTCTAAACAGCAGGTTAACGTAAGTTGATCGCAAAAAATTACAAAAGGACTACCAG
>NW_017137595.1:0-381 GCF_001652005.2 Ceratina calcarata | reverse complement strand
GTTTGTTCTTAAAAGGGATGATCGATGGATCAGTCGATCTCATATTTAGTTAATCGATAATCCTGTTGCTTACCCTGTTTCTTGTACTGTTTTCGGCTTACTTTTCAATTCATTCCGTTATTGAACATTAATATTCGCGCAATACCACGTGCCCTTCTAACCCTATTAACACTTCGTGTTTTACTCATTGCGAGCGAGAGATAATTGTATATCCCATGTTTCAATTCCCGATCCGAGATGATTATTATTATTTGTTCCCGGATTCGTATGTTTTCGCGAGACTTTCATTTTCTCACTGTTCCCGTATTCATCCGACCGGCCATTATTACGCATAATTTCCCTAATCTCGACGTGTACCCGTGCGTGCAATCCCCTCCCCGG
>NW_017137594.1:0-381 GCF_001652005.2 Ceratina calcarata | reverse complement strand
AGCAGAATTCTCAATTTTTCAATTACCACATTAACAATTTATGATTAAATTCTAATCGACAATGACAGTATTTATTAATCGATAATTAAATTCTAATTGTTAATTGACGAATTTCTTAATTACGACATTCACCCTGTCAACTTAAGGATTGAAAATGTAATTCTAATTGAACTATTTTTGAACAGATGATTAACAATCAGTCGTTAATTGAGATTTTTCTAATTAAGTAGTACTCTTAATTCTCTCTGCTGATGACCAAGATGATTATTGCTATACTATGATTCGACATAATTAACTCTTGAGCCTTGATTAATAAGATATTTGTTTATCCTTTCTTTCACTTAATTTTTGTAAATCTATATTTATGTTCGACGTTGCACA
>NW_017137593.1:0-381 GCF_001652005.2 Ceratina calcarata | reverse complement strand
GCGCCCGCTAAACATGCACGAGAAACCGAATTTCGCGCCCGGAGGGTCAAAAATAAATGAATTGACTTAAATTGTTAGACTCCTGTACACAAATTTCCAGGCACCCTGCCCGGACGTTTATCGGGGAAAGTACCGCGACGTCGATTACCCAGGTGAAGACCTCGGCGCGAAGTACGCCGACGATGTCAAAGACATTTGTCAAAATCTGAAGAACCAAGGGAGAGGCGTCTGTGCCTACATCGCGGAAAGTTTAATGTCCGTTGGTGGACAGATCCTACCGCCGAAGAATTATTTCAGAAACGTGTACAAGTAAGTATTAATTCAAATAATATATAATAAGTATAATACATAATAAGTATATAAATAATAAGTAATAAAAAA
>NW_017137592.1:0-381 GCF_001652005.2 Ceratina calcarata | reverse complement strand
GCCCACACCTGTAGCAGTGATCGCTCATATCAATGTCAGTGGTGCAGGTATTACGCACATACCCATAGGCCCAACACTTACAACACTGGACAGGTTTATTTTCCAGAGGGTGAAACCTGGCGATATACCATCCGATGGTTAAATTTCGAATGGAAAGAATCTTGTATGCAGCATGTTCGTCGCATTTACACCACACAGTGGCAGATCCCCTTCGATTCGGGCTAACTGGTCCGAGTATAAAATCTTTGTTTGCGCCACAGGCGTCACGTAGGCATTTTATTATTTCTGGGTGAGTAGCTGATTGATCTAAACTGGTAATTAGTAGTTCCTTATACTTCTTAGGACATGAGATTAGAATATCGCCAGGAGGAAAAAGTGAGG
>NW_017137591.1:0-381 GCF_001652005.2 Ceratina calcarata | reverse complement strand
CGTTTAAATAAAATAATCAGCAATATATTAGAATATTAAAGTGTTATTATCTACTCACGTGGACGGTTTTCTAATAGTTCCACTTCTTCTTTTAATCCGGGTGATAACAAGTAGATCGGAGAATAAAAATAGCGCCCGTTCCTTTCTGGTTCCTTGATTCGAGGCTATCGTTACCAAATCGTGGCGCACGAACGCTCTGCGAGCAAAAATAGTAGATACTCAATTCAGATGAATCTTTTTGTTTTCGTAGCAATTTCTACCGCGACACGCATCGGTATTGGTAATCGATACGGCAACGGCACGGCTGCGGCGTGCAAGCTTAAAGGTTGAATAGTTCATGAAACGAAGACGCGGGTGCAACGTTTCACGCGCGGCTATTCG
>NW_017137590.1:0-382 GCF_001652005.2 Ceratina calcarata | reverse complement strand
GTACACACGTGCCCGCAGACGTCGGCGAGCCGATGCTGGAGTGGTGACCACTCTTAATGAGAGGTACCGGGCCGCGACGATGACACTTCAACGTGTCATCAAAGTCGCGAAGGCCCAGTGCTAGGGCGAGCTCCTCGAGAGCTTGGATGAGGATCCCTGGGGGCACCCATACAAGGCNCCGGGGTTGTTAGAGAACGTTGTAGGCGGACTCTTCCCCCGGGCCCATAGGGATCCTCCACCTCCGGCTCTGTTCATGGCCCCTTGGGCCTCAGAGCTAGAGGTGACGAGGGAAGAGCTCGCTCGGGCCGTGTCGCGCATGAGGCGTGACACGGCGCCGGGGCCAGACGGCATACCAGGCCGTGCGCTGGCCCTGGCAGTGGTC
>NW_017137589.1:0-381 GCF_001652005.2 Ceratina calcarata | reverse complement strand
AAAAAAAAGGTCAAAGAAACTGATAAGAAACGATTCAAAAAACTATACACATACCACAGCCACCAAAATAAATATTCCAGATCGTAAGATCCCTCCCAATCCCACAATTCATCATTTCTTTGGCGTTGTTCACGCCTGCGCTGTTGTACTTCTCGGCGGTGCGCGACACGTTCCTGCACATTATTCAAACATAATAACAAATTAGATTAAAATTATCCCGTAATGATAGGATATTAGATCAATGATAGAATATCACTAGAATAATCACTTACCGGATTCATAGCTAATGAAATGTTCTTCCTGCAGTCACTGCTCTCGACAGAATGACGGTTTCCCCATCGTTCTGAGGCAAATGATAAAATGCTGAGCCCATCTTATACA
>NW_017137588.1:0-381 GCF_001652005.2 Ceratina calcarata | reverse complement strand
GAAGAAGAATGTTATACAAATTGTTTCATTTGAAACAAAGATTTCGTAAGAAAATTATTTTACATAGAAAGATTCTTTAGAAGCTGCGCGTTGCATAGCGGAGCGTTAGCATTATTAAATGAATTCCACGCATTCCTTCTGTGCAATGCTTTTCTCACGGGGCACTGAACGTCCTTAGAATACAGCAGGGACGCGAGTAAATCGACGTAGAATCACGCCAATGCACACACCCAAGTTATGAAGCATAGGATATAATTGCATATACAGCATGTTGCAATTTGTCTATATTTAATTCCAAGTATTAAACCATAAACATTGTTCGGAATTATTTGTGGTACTAATAATATCATATAAGAATTATATGTTTGATACAATATTCGT
>NW_017137587.1:0-381 GCF_001652005.2 Ceratina calcarata | reverse complement strand
CGTATTCCATTATGAATCGTGAAAACTCCAATCTATCATATTCGCGGAAATCAGTTAGTAAATTGTTGAAAATGAGTTGTTGCCGTGCTTCATCTGTCTGATTCCACCTGGTCAGAGGGGCAGGATCGGCAGGATTCAAAGTACGGCTGCTTCTGATCCCGCCAGCAATAAGAACGTAAGTATAAGCCATTTGTGACAATATCATTTTTAAATGTGTCAATATTCTATGTACATAATATGTGTTAACTCCCGTACTGTTCTTGGTTGCAGAATACGTATAGGAGCATCGAACATCCGACTCCACCAGGCCAGAGGAACAGCATTCTTCCTACACAAGAAATAACACTACGATTAACCTAACCATTTATTTCATTTACATTC
>NW_017137586.1:0-381 GCF_001652005.2 Ceratina calcarata | reverse complement strand
TTTAAATTGAATCTATCAAAATGTATATTCGCTAGCAATAAGGTAATTTACTTGGGTCATGAAATAGGTGATAATTTCATAAAACCAATGAATGATAACCTAATAGCAATTAAAGATTTCCCAGTACCCAAGACAAGGAAAAATGTCAGACAATTTTTGGGAAAAATAAATTTTTATGTAGAATATATACAAAATCATGCCATATTGTTAGAACCTTTATACAAGTTATTAAGGAAAAATATAGAATTTAACTGGTCAGAAGAATGCCAAAATAGTTTCCAAAGAGTAAAAGAATATTTATGTGCGGGTCCAGCTTTAGCTATATTTGATCCAGAAGCACCAATATACATTTTAACCGATGCGAGTATAGAAGGAGTTGGA
>NW_017137585.1:0-381 GCF_001652005.2 Ceratina calcarata | reverse complement strand
ATAGAACAAACGACAAATTTGCTCATAGAAAACTTAATTTCGATTGAAAGTTCGCTAGCGACGCAACCGCCGTCTCAGACAGCCAGTGTTTTCAAGAAAGAGACACGGAGGTGCAACTATTGTAAAAAGATCGGTCACCTTATTACCGACTGTAGAAAACGCATTGAAATTACTGAAAAGAGACAAAATTCTAGCAACAACAAGAATTCCGAGTCCAGTTCGAAAAACAACAAGCAAAGTACTTTTCTTGCAACCGATCTTACAGTCAACACAGATTTTGTCACAGCTGATGCCTGGATATCAGATTTTGGTGCAACGAACCATACGACTGCAAACAAGCAACACTTCACGACGTTTGAAACATTTCCAGTTCCTCAGCCA
>NW_017137584.1:0-381 GCF_001652005.2 Ceratina calcarata | reverse complement strand
GCGAATTTGAATAATATAATAAAATTCTGCAGCTAATAATTAAAAGAAATCCTATCCTAATTTGTTAAGGTTGTATAAACTCTTACATAAAAACAGTGACAAAATATTGAACTTTTAACAATTACTAAATATTATATTAATAAAACACTGTACAAAATTTTGTAAATTTTGCGAACCTATTAAAAAAGTTATTACATATTGAACTCTTATGTCGAATCACAGAATTTTGATTTAATTTATAAAAAAATATGAATGCAACAATGACAGACTTTTGTAATTTTGCATAATTCTTAAAACATGATTTAAGAATGTATAAAAACTTTTCGCTAGCATTAATATTTAACGAGTAATTTACGAAAAATGAAAAAACAGTTTTTTGCA
>NW_017137582.1:0-381 GCF_001652005.2 Ceratina calcarata | reverse complement strand
GTTTGATTCCCGTTCTTCTTTCAATTATAAGTTATTAAAAAAAAATAAACATTAATATTTGCTAAAATTACCACGCTGCCAGTTCTGTGCACAGTTTTCTTCAAGACGAAACATATTTTAAAATTATAATAATAAATAATAAAGATGATCTACATATGAAAACTGTTCATGCATCACTGTCATAACATTCCTGTATAAATTTTATTAATTCCTGTTCAAGTTTCTTTAACTTGTCAAGTGTCCTACATTTACATTAGTTATTACATTAAATAAAGTACCTGCCGTTCTACTGTTCGATCGAAACCGCGGGCAGATTGCGATTACTTCCATCGGGAGAGAAGTATAAACAATTATTGTTAAAATGTATTACAAAGAGTGTAA
>NW_017137581.1:0-381 GCF_001652005.2 Ceratina calcarata | reverse complement strand
CGAAGAAGTACTGATAACACCTGGCGCATTTTCTCGGAAGCACGCTGGACACGCCAATGTCTGGTGTCGAGTCTCTTGTAGATTCCTGTTGGTAACTCGACCCGGAAGAGGAGGAGTTGATAGATGTGGAAGCCGATGTTGTCGCTGTCCGATGAGCTCTCCTGCTCCAAATCAGAACTCTCGACAGAGCTACAGGTGCAATGTATGCTGTCCCCTTCGCTTTCCTCTGGATGTACTCGACGTGGTCGAAGATCGGGTTTTGCTTCTGGAGGCTTGCGTGATCGTCGGCGCCTCTTGTTTCACCTTGCAGGCTGTGTAGGGATTCATGTCGCCAGAGTCCAGTATCTTCTCTTCCGACCGCAGCCCGCAATCATTATGTCA
>NW_017137580.1:0-381 GCF_001652005.2 Ceratina calcarata | reverse complement strand
GTTAGCAAATACTAGCACGTCATCCACGTGCACGATTACATTTTTAACGCCTCTTCAAATTTCTGAGAATAAACGCGAAAAGTAGTCCGACGCGCAGTTTACGCCAAAGGGCAGACGCCTGTGTCTGAAACGCCCGAATGGCGTCATAATCGTAGTCAACAGCTGACTTCTTTCTGACAATTTGATTTGGTGATAGCCCGAGTTCGCGTCTAAACGCGAAAAGAACCTCGCGTCTTTTAACCTAGCAAGAGAAACGTCTATTTTTGGAAGCGGGTGTACCGGCCGTAAAACGTTTTTATTCAACTGCGTGAAATCGCCACATATGCGAATGTCTTTTCCATTAGCTTTTGGTACGCACACCATTGGACTACACCATTCGGT
>NW_017137579.1:0-381 GCF_001652005.2 Ceratina calcarata | reverse complement strand
GGTATAGTCGATATTATGTAGAAAAGTTTATTCAAGTTTATATTTATAATACATTTTATTCAACGAAACATGAATATAATTTTTAATATTAACAAAAATGAAATAATTATGTAAATTGTACTTGGAAACTCGTAAGTATGTGTTGTCTTTTCAAGAAATCCTACAATTATATCACTTATCATACTCTAAAGTAGAAATAAATTCTCGAAATACAGTCAGGGCTGGATCTAGACTAGTCTTGTAATTTTTTCTTTCTGCGTTTATATTCTCCACCGATTCGCCTTCTTCTAAATCGATCTTCATCTCCTCAGTAAGAGTTTCAATCATTGGAACATTATCAGTTGAAAATTCATCCACTGTAGAGATAGAGAATGGAACAGA
>NW_017137578.1:0-382 GCF_001652005.2 Ceratina calcarata | reverse complement strand
CGAATACTTAGTGCCAAGACTCATGGGCTATATCAATGGCATATCCAGGATTCTCACAAACTTAAATGGCCCTAACGAGTTCGTTAGGAGAATATATACTAACACTTTCAACTCTGTTGCGCTTTACGGATCCCCGATATGGGCAGATGCCGTAGTAAAAAATAAACGCCTAGTCAGAGAACTCTTAAAGGTTNCTAAATGCATCCCACTTGATATCCAGGCATCGGTAAACGCGCAGGTATTCTCAATTTTCGAGCGTCTAAAATCGAACCCGTGAACCCCTGCCTCTACTCTTAGTTCCATAAAAAATGAAAGACATGCAATCAAGATTGCTCAATGGAGAGAGCGCTTGTACATTACCGTGGGGTACTCACTATCGTTA
>NW_017137577.1:0-382 GCF_001652005.2 Ceratina calcarata | reverse complement strand
TGTAAAACTATCGTCTCACCGTCAATATTCACGTACATAAAAAAGGAAGATACACACGATTATGCATACATTCAATTCTTGTTACACGTTACATCATTCATCAATTTATTTGAATCATCCAGAAGAGTGCGAATTTTTAAATGACTAATCAACACACACATACTNTATCGTAACGAAGGTTTACCGCAGAATTTCCACGTTGAAATCGTCCATTTGATCGAAATTAAATTGGAGCGTAAACCGCGAGCCGCTAAAATAAATGATTTTATACCGGATGATTTTTCATGAGAAAATTGCATAACGAAAGGAGAGACTCACTCGCTGTTACTCTCTCTCTCTCTCTCTCTCTCTCTCTCTCTCTCTCTCTAATAAATGATTAATT
>NW_017137576.1:0-381 GCF_001652005.2 Ceratina calcarata | reverse complement strand
GATGTAAATGTTTCTTATACAATCGGTTTATGTATGATAAAGTCTGATGAAACAACAGGTTGTTTAACGAAACAAATAGAACCTATTCAACCTGATTCGAGTAAGTTTATCACGAATGTCTAAACTTTATTAAAATTTGAATATAATATTTCTCGTTAACTGTTTTGTTTGTTAATCAGAAAATGTAGCAATGGGATTGGAAGCGATTCCTGTCTCACCTACTGCCATAAATGTGACATGGTCTTTGAATGCTGTACACGAAATGAACTCTTTCCAATTATGCTATCACGCGCTTCATATCGTGAATCAAGACGGTCCTAAATGTTTCTTAGTGTACGTAGTACAAATTATAATTCTTCAGTATATAATGACTCGAATTAA
>NW_017137575.1:0-381 GCF_001652005.2 Ceratina calcarata | reverse complement strand
ACAGATCACGGCGCTGCATGTTCCCTCGAAGCCATACAACATTTGTTTAAACATTGTTATCGTATAACAAATACCTTACGAATTACTCGAAGTCGTCACTCATTCAGTATTATGGAACGCCTCTTCTACCTCCGAGATTAAAAAATGGAATCTCTCGGCTTTCTCTTATCGTTATCCTCACTTTCCCGAAAATCATGTACTTTTATAAAAACCACTATTTTTCAAAATTGGGACGTGATAGATCATTTTGGATCCGTTTTGACATGAGAAATTATATAAGAATCACATAGTGGATATTACAAAAAAATTGTAGATGGGAAGGTGTAACAATTATCTTATGTAATTGAGCTTCAGCGACTTAACAGAATTACTAGATTAATA
>NW_017137574.1:0-381 GCF_001652005.2 Ceratina calcarata | reverse complement strand
TTCTCTTTCTGTTTTATGATAAAAATGGCTATTACCGAGTTTGTAGGTTAGGAAAGTTCTTATATATGACCTTTGCGTAAGACTAATATTTTTTATATACTGCAGATTTCAATCTCAATCTGTTTTCTAGAATGTCTCACATCTTTTAGGTAGAGTTGTAGTCGGATTTTTTCAAACCTGATACACTTTTCAGATATAGTAATTGTTATTAACCCTTTTATTGTTATTAACGACGATATATCGTCGCTTATCCGAGGACGTCTTACTATTCGCATTGCGAGAGAACTGTACCTTAAAATACATTTATAAAACGTTATAAACGATCGAATTTCATTGCAAAAGAATTAAAAAAATTGTTTTTGGGTTTAACTTTTTGTCATA
>NW_017137573.1:0-381 GCF_001652005.2 Ceratina calcarata | reverse complement strand
TTGAATGTCTGATCTATTATAGGCCTATACTACTTGTAAGTCACCTACGATTTTTGTATAAAGACTATTACAACATAAAACTACAATAAAAATATTTCGAGTAGAATTTTAGGAGCTTTTTTAAAATCTGAAGGAAATTCGTTGAATGTCTGATCTATTGTAAACCTATACTACTTAGAAGGCTCTTATGAGCATTGCTTGGAGTTTATAGGCTAGTATTATAAGACGAAACCTTCTATCAAAAATATTTCAAGTAGAATTTGAAAAGTGCTATTAAAATATGAAGGAAATTCGTTGAATGTCTGATCTATTACAGACCTATACTACTTGTAAGCCTCCAATAATGTGTGGATCAAGTCTATTATAATATAAGACTATGAC
>NW_017137572.1:0-7334 GCF_001652005.2 Ceratina calcarata | reverse complement strand
TTTACTTTGTCGAATATTTTTGATGTTTTCTATTGAAATATCACGTAGTCACATATCCTACACAGTCTAAAGCGTTGCCCTTCCCCCAGTTCTTAGAACGCGTCGAGCAAAACTTTTTTGTGTAGTGTGCAAGTGTCTTGAAATGTATGAAAAATGGAAATGAGTCAGGATAGTTCACTAATTAACACGGTTATAATCGATCCACTTTTGTTGTCTTGGATCTCGTCTCGCGGTTATGAGTAAATTCGCTGATGTGTATTGAATGCGCACTTGTTACCGACTCTGCGTCGTTTCTATATTCGCATCGTATTTATATGTCGTCGCGAAACGGTTCCTCGCGATTGAAAAACCTACGCGGGGCAAAGGGGAGAGCAGGTACCACGCTGCTAACGATCAGTGATGTAAGATTTGCGGATTTTTCCGCCCATAGCGTGGCCCAGTCTACAATGCTATTATGTCTTATGAAGATTTATGGATTCTCTTGCCTTGGCAAGGATTTGGGGGAGTTTAAGTGAGCTGTTTTCTGCTGTAGCTAAGTAGATTACCTCAGTGTTTCTGGGTTTTTTCACCGAAGGTTTAGGGATAGGCCCACTAGTCGGAGGCGGACGTGGTGGAAGAGAAGGGGGAGGGTTAGGATGTTGTGGTGGGGGGTAAGCATTCGCATTGGTGTTTAACTGTGGATTCCTTTTGGCTTCCTTGCTTACCACCTTACTCCATGGTTCGGGAGGTATCACAGAGGAGACACTTGGGGTTAGGGGTAGGACCTGAGGAGAAAACTGAGGAGGAGGAGGAGGAGGAGGAGGAGGAGGATCAACAACGTTGTGGGTGCTAGAGGATGAAGGAGTCCTGTCCTGGCGTAGTTGACTGAGATTGGAAGAAAGTAGCATAACTACTTCTTTTCTGAAATTGTTTAGTTTCCTGTCGATATTTTTATTTACCGTTTCTATTAACTTACTGGGGTCAGTGTTAGCTGGGATCTCTATCTGAGGAGCAGTGGAAGAAGCGTTAGTGGGCTGACTTAGTTGCTTGATTTTGTCTTCTAAGGATTTAATCTTGGCTTCTGAAGTTTTTGGGTTGTATTAGAGAGGTTATTATTCTCAGCGATCAGATCTTCCACCTTTAGGCGTTCGTGGGGCTCCTTGAAGGAGATAGAGATAATGTCAGTTCCAACTTTTTTGATTTTTAGAGCAGCTAGTTTCAGCCTTTTACTGAGGGTACCCTGCAGGTTGGAGGATTTAGTCCTCACCAGTTCAACTTCCTGAGCACACTCGAGTAAGATTGCGGCAAAATTAGGAGAAGGCTCGGCATGAGGAGGGGAGATGATTGAGTCAACGTCTTCAAATTCAGTGGAGGAGGAGGAGTCCTCCTTTCTAGGTTTCCTTCTATTTCCGCGACTGCCGTTACTGAAACCTTTAGAGACGTCGTGGTTTCCAGTGTCGGTGACCTGTTTCGGTTGACTACGCTTACGTTTGGCCGTAGATGTATTGCTCGATTGAATGGAGGAGAATAAATCACCGGTTGGTGTAATCGAGCGGGATAATGGGGGACTACCGGCGAGGTTAAATTTTGGGGTATGAGAGTATGCGTATGCGTATTTGTCGTCAGATTTGGTCGAGTCAGACGACGGAATGGGGGTAGAGGAATTTTCTGGTTCTGAGTCATTGTGTTCAGTATTTTTTTCAATGGTTAATGGTAGTTTAGTTTGAAATAAGGATAGTTTGTTGTTTGATTTAGACATAATTCTTTTTTAGATTGGTGTCGCTTATGCAGAAGGGAGCGGGCAGCTGTATGGAGGGGTGCACCCATGGAGTTTTTCACCACTCGGCGGAACTCCGCCGACCCCATACATTCTCTTTGCTCCCCCCGAACGTCGGACGGGGGAGCGCTCGCCCGGGGCAGTTGGGGCTCCGACACCCCAACCCAGTGTGCAATCCCTGGCCAGGGACCCGAAGGGGACACTTCCAGACGACAAACACCGGGAAGGCCTCGGCAGAGCTAGCTCACAGCAGCCCTCGGGAACTGGAGGCCAAACTCACCCCCAGCACCTCAGGCACCCCAAGCCCCCCGAATGTTTGCGCCAGCCCACACTCACATTCATTCTATACCCAGTCACGCACATAAAAGGTAGTAGGAATAGGGATAAGACGTCACAGGAGAGGTTATGTTTTGGGTAGATAATTTAGGAATATGGACGGGAGCGGTAGGATCAAGGATCGGTAAGGTAAGTATCGATAGAATGTCGTATAAGCATAGTGTAGAGAGTTCCTGTATTACTAAGTGTTCTGCGAGTATGATTTGGATAACAGGACGCGTACGCTTTATAGATAATTAAAGCAGATGATGCTCAACTGTATGCTCAAATATGAAATCGATAAAGCAATATATGACTAAAGTTACTAACTTTGACAGATGTAGGTTATGTTACTCAAGGCTAATCACGAGATGTAGCCGGTCAGCACAAGAGTTTTATCACTGGGCATGCGTGTAGTTCACATGTTATTGTGATTGGTTGATATAAACCAATCAGCTTTGCCTAGCTTCTTAATTTGTTAAGAGACTACTACGTCATAATGAGCGTCCTATGAATGTTCGAAGAGCATGCGCAGAGGGTGTAGAGAGATATTATTAGTTTTCATGAGCCAATAGAGCACACATTAATTTCGGATTGGAAGACAGATGCTATGTCGCCGACTTGAACTTGGGGCGCGCAAATTTAAAAGACAAATTCTGATTTTAATAGATTATAAGCATATTCTGCAAAATTATATTTGATAGGGATGCAAAGTAAAGTAATATCTGCACCGCTCGCATACGCTGTGATGGCATGGGTATCGACAGGGAAGTTAGGCAATGAGTTATTTTAGGATGTAGGGTTATGTTAGCAGAGGTTGTTTCGCCAGCTGTCAGCTGAGAAAGCTGTGTGGCAATAGGATTATATTATGCAACAGACAATGAGAACGTACTTGTTTTCAGTAGGAAGTACAGAGCACGTAGCTTTACTTATTACGAGCGAGAGTAAGCTTAGAATAAAGTAAGGTAAGTTATGTTTTAAGCCCGCTCATTACAGTGAGGAAATATATCGTTTTAGATCGCCTGTGCAACTTGACAGGATGCCCTCTGATTAATTATTGCAGCTAAATCGAGAGATAAATAAATTTTTGATCGTCTGAGAGCAGTGTAGTGTAGAATAAGCACTAATATTGCATATGTGCACTTTCAGTGCCTACATGGATTGGTTAGTAAGTGCCAATTATATATCATATAATTTCTTGGTTAATTATGGCGTATGCCGTTATCCCCTAGGCTTGTCTTCCAATTTAAGACTAGGGATTTATTGGGCGCATGTGAATGGGCCCATATAGTCATACTAGAGAGAAACTGAGAGCGCTTGTAGGGACTGTTAGTTCCCGGCCTAGGGAGTCCTAGTTCCAGCCTAGCGAGCGCTAGTTCCCAGGCTAGGAATATTTACCTAGAGTACGGCACGTACTTGGTGTGCACGTAGAGAGCCCCCTAGGCGAGTCAGTCGGAATAAAGTCTTCAACCAGAGAACACGTTTAGTTGCTTATCCAAATCTCCACATTTGGTGACCCCGACGAATTTCAAGAAGAAAGGAAATAATGGCTGAGAAAGAAAAGGCAGTTGAGAAGGAAGAAGATCCTCAAGAAACGAATGCCGTGAGTCTCAGGATTTCTAAATTCTGGCCGGATCGTCCAGCGTTGTGGTTCGCGCTCCTGGAAGGCCAATTTGCGTTGCGGGGAATCACGCAGGACGCAACACGTTACGGACACGTGTTGGAGCAATTGGATGCGAAGACTGCAGCTGAAGTGGAAGACATTTTAATTAATCCACCGGAAAATGGAAAGTTTGAGAAGCTCAAGCAGGAATTAATTGCGAGGCTCTCTCATTCGAAGGAGAAGAGGATCCGGAAGCTGTTGGAACACGAAGAGATCGGCGATAGGACGCCATCACAATTCCTCCGTCATTTAAAGACTCTTGCGGAGGCGGACGTGCCGGAAGATCTTTTAAAGACGATCTGGAAGAATAGGCTTCCAGCAAACGTCCAGACGGTGTTGGCCACCCAAGAGGAAGCGACGTTGGACAAGATGGCGGCGCTTGCAGACAAAGTCAGCGAGATAAGTCCCCCCGGAAGGGGAAGTACCATCGCTGAGTGTACTGACATGGATCGGCTGGTAAAGCAGATCGCAGCGTTGGTGACGGAGAATCTGCGCCGGGAGTATCGACCACCAGGTCGATCGCGATCGCGAGGGCGCAACCCACCAATAGGGAGGTCCAGTTCCCGAAAAAGGAACGAGCAGCGTGGGGGTATGTGTTTCTACCACTGGCGGTTCAAGGAAAAAGCGTACCGGTGTGTTCCCCCGTGTAATTATAAAGCGCCGGAAAACACGAGCCCGGGACGTTAATGGCGACCGGCGAACCGGGTAATGTGACGCGTCGCCTTTTCGTAAACGATGCCGTGACGAAGACGCAGTTCCTCGTCGATACGGGGGCTGACGTCAGTGTTTTTCCGCGGGTGAGACTCAGTGGTCCACGGACTCGAACGGATTTCGAACTTGTTGCCGCGAACGGAACGCCTATCGCGACGTACGGACAAGTAGTTTTAGATTTAGATTTAAGTTTGCGCCGTAGTTTTATGTGGAGATTTATTGTAGCCGACGTATCGCGACCCATTATAGGTGCGGATTTCCTAAGTCATTTCGGACTACTAGTCGATTTAAAAAATAAGCGCCTTGTAGATAGCATCACTAGTTTAAGCGTAATCGCGGGTGTGTCGATAGACAATTCGTGCTCGGTGCGAAGTGTTGTAGCAGTGTCTGATGGCGAGGTGCGGGAGTTGCTTGGTAGGTATGTAGATATCACCAAGCCTTCCGCACAGTATAAGATACCGAAGCACTCCACGGTGCATCATATCTCCACCACGCCAGGTCCGCCGGTATCCTGTCGTCCTCGAAGGTTGACGACAGACAGGTTGGCGGCAGCAAAACGGGAATTTGAATATATGATTCGACATGGAATAGCCAGGCCATCCAAGAGCAATTGGGCGTCAGCGCTTCACCTTGTTCCGAAGAAGGGAGGTGAGTGGCGTCCCTGTGGGGACTATCGGGCATTGAATGCCAGGACGGTGCCGGATAGGTACCCCGTGCCGCACATCGAGGATTTTGCCCAGTCATTGCATGGATGCAGCGTTTTCTCAACAATCGATCTGGTGCGTGCATACCACCAGATTCCGGTTGCGGAAGACGACATCGAGAAGACGGCTATCGTGACGCCATTTGGATTATTTGAATTCCCAGTGATGACTTTTGGTTTGAGAAACGCCGCGCAGACGTTTCAGAGATTTATCGATGAAGTGACGCGTGGACTCGATTTTTGCTATGCGTACATAGATGATTTGATTATCGCGTCCAAAGACAAGAGTGAACATTTGCGTCATCTTGAAACGTTGTTTAAGCGTCTTGCGGATTATGGTATTGTTATTAATATTTCTAAGTCTACCTTTTGTAAATCTGGTGTACAGTTCTTAGGTTATAGGGTTTCTAACGAAGGCATTACACCTTTACCTGAGAAGGTGGATGCCATTCAGCAATACCCGAGGCCAAAGAATCAAGCGGAACTTAGTAGGTTCCTTGGGATGGTGAACTTCTACAGAAGATTCATTCCAGGAGCAGCTGAGATTCAAGGTCCGTTGGTAGGGTGCTTGAAAGGTGCCAGTAAGAAAGAACCGGTGATTTGGAGCGACGAAGCCGAAGCGGCATTCCGTCGGACAAAGGAGGCGTTGGCGAAAGCGGCATGCTTGGCCCATCCAGCGGCTGGAGCGAAACTGAGCGTCACTGCAGACGCATCCGATGCAGCTATGGGTGCAGTTTTACAACAGAAACTGGACAACGGGTGGCAGCCACTGGCCTTCTTCTCGCGTAAATTTAACAATGCGCAGAAGAAGTATAGTGCATATGACAGAGAGTTGCTTGCGGTGTACTCTGCCATTAAGTACTTCAAGCATGCGCTTGAAGGAAGGCAGTTTACAATATATACCGATCACAAGCCCTTAGTTTACGCTCTCAAGCAGAAGCCAGACAAATGCACGCCGATGCAGTTTCGCCATCTCAGCCTAATCGCGCAATACTCGACGGACATCCAACATGTTTCAGGCAAGGAAAACGTTGTTGCAGACGCCTTATCACGTGTGGAGGAGCTAGTCGCGCCGTTCGATTACCGCGCGCTAGCTGCAGCTCAAAAGACGGATAAGGAATTAAAGGAGACGTTGACCAACCCACGAGGACTCCAGATCAAACGGATCAGGATGGTGGAGCCTGACGTAGATGTCTACTGCGACATATCACAGGGTCAAGCCCGACCGTTTGTGACCAGTCAATTCAGACGAGATGTTTTCAATCGCCTGCACAATCTGGCGCATCCGGGAGTACGAGCATCGGTTAGATTGGTTTGCAGCAGGTACGTTTGGCCTGCAGTGAAGAAAGATTGCCGAGAGTGGGCAAAGGCTTGCCTGGAGTGTCAGGCGTCCAAAATAACACGACATGTCTCGTCGCCAGTTGGGAAATTTGTAACTCCCACTGCGCGTTTCGAGCACATACATGTTGATTTGGTGGGTCCGTTGCCGTCGTCAAGAGGGTACACGTACTGTCTCACTGTCGTGGACAGATATACGAGATGGCCAGAAGCATTTCCCATCTGCGATGCTAATGCAGAGACAGTGGCATTTACGCTTTTCGAAGGGTGGATTGCCAGGTACGGTGTACCAATAAGAATCACGACAGACCAAGGGCGACAGTTTGAATCGTGCTTGTTCAAATCGTTGGCACGGGCTCTTGGAATGGAACATCATCGGACGACAGCGTATCACCCCCAGGCAAATGGAGCGGTGGAACGTTTTCATCGGCAGCTGAAAGCAGCTATATGCTGTCACAAAGACGGGACTTGGTCAGAAGTTCTCCCTGCAGTGTTGCTCGGTATAAGAGCAGCCGTCAAGGAGGACGCACAAACAACAGCGGCGGAATTGTTGTATGGAGAGCCACTGCGATTACCCGGCGACCTCATCCAGGGAGACAGCACTCAGGAGATAGCGCAGTTTGTTAACCAGTTGCGTAAACATATGCGTTCGCTGCGTCCGGTCCCAACTTTAAGGCATGGAGAAAAGTCTGTGTTCATATACAAAGATTTAGCGATAGCACAGCATGTATTTTTAAGGCGTGATACTGTAAAGAAGCCATTGCAAGCACCGTACTGCGGACCATATCCCGTTATACAAAGGAATCAAAAAACTTTTGTCATTAGGATTAACGGGCGAGATACAAATG
>NW_017137571.1:0-382 GCF_001652005.2 Ceratina calcarata | reverse complement strand
TCATTTTTTGCGCATCGTCGGAAACACGCTATTAACGTTTGAGGAGTTCTATACGCATGTTTGCGAGACCGAAGCCGTATTAAACTCGCGACCGCTTACTCCATACTCAACCGATCCTAATGACCTCACCGTCCTAACCCCTGGACATTTCTTAATCGGTGATAAGTTATTGAGTACACCCGATGTTGACTTTATGGACACCCCTACGAACCGACTATCAAACTGGCAGCTCTTACAAAAATTGAAGCTTTTGGACCCGATGGCATAAGGAGTATCTTAACCAATTAAACGTACGAAGTAAGTGAACGTCAGACCCTGCTGATAAACAGCAAAATTGGTTCTTTGGTATTGCTTAAAGAAGACAATTTGCCTTCGCTTCAAT
>NW_017137570.1:0-382 GCF_001652005.2 Ceratina calcarata | reverse complement strand
TCTTTAATATTTCAGTGACATTCCTCACGATGGCTTCGTTGATCACGTTCTTCGTAATGGCTGCAACTTTTTGACGCTTCAATTTCATTTCTTTTAGAATGTCCAGTGAATCCACAGCCCTGAGCTGCATTCTCGTATGGTGATTATACGAGAGGAAGCTTCTGCTGTGTTCTATGATATTCAGAACGTGGATGATCTCGGTTCTTTTCACACGTTCATTTAGGGATGCAGAAGCCAGCCACGCAGCGCTGTCCGTGTCCGTCAAGTCTCCTCCGTTGCGCAACATGATAATGTGCGATTGACCGCTGGCGTGCTTCCTCAGCTCTGATTTGCCGCACTGCAATTCTTTTTGGCAGGCAGTACAGAACGCCTTAAACGGGTT
>NW_017137569.1:0-382 GCF_001652005.2 Ceratina calcarata | reverse complement strand
AAGGTTGAAGGATATTTGTAAGAGGTTAAATGGAGTTGATTTAATGATAATAGATACCGATGAATATAGCTATGATGGCATTAGGAACCACAATTTCTGGTTCAAAAAGAACAAAAATCGAATTGATTTTTGCACTGCAGTTCTTAATCTTTACGGTACATTGAATAAAGGAGGTAAGGCTATCATTAAGATAAATGGTTTGTGGCATGGGGTCAATCAATTGGTCCACAATTTATCTAAGGATTTTAGTAAAATCAAGGCCATAAAGTTGGGCACTACCGGACTATCAAGTCCAGAGTGGTACCTGCTCATGGAAGGTTACAATGAAGTTAGCGCACATGTGGATAGGTCAACCAGGCTTATTGGTACCATCTGTGATGAG
>NW_017137568.1:0-382 GCF_001652005.2 Ceratina calcarata | reverse complement strand
AGTTGTAATCTAACAACTCCAAAAAAGCGTTCCACGACCGGTACCTTTACCTTAATAGAGGTGCCGTATGCCGTACATTATTAACGGGTACTGGGCACAGGCAGTTAGATAAATTTTTATCTGCTGTAGACATTCCATGCATGGACAATAAAATATATGGCAAATATCATGCCGAAATGTCGGAAGCCTTCGATGCCGCCGCCGCAGAAGAAATGCGAGCGGCTGGCGAGGAGGAGAAAATATTGGCTACAGAAAGGGGTGATTTCATAGATAATATTCCACATATACCAGTGATAACCGACGGTTCGTGGATGAAGAGATCGTATTACAGTGGTGGTTACGATTCTTCATCTGGAACTGCCCTTATCATTGGATATTATAC
>NW_017137567.1:0-382 GCF_001652005.2 Ceratina calcarata | reverse complement strand
GAACTGAAGTCTCCTATGCATAATGAAACCTGCAAGACAAACCACGGATAAAACAGGAGGAAAACAAGAACACCCTCCACCCAAACGACAACCGCGACAGGCCGAGGCAACAGGGCGGAAAGACAAACAGCACGCAACGTCCCGCCTGAAAACACACGCGGCATCTACGGACCACCGGACGACTGCACGCGACATCCCCGCTGCGGGACGACCCGCCACCGGCCGCAGCCTCCGGCTCCGTACCAGGAGCCACGGAAGCGACACCGCTCACCGGGACCGCCCGCAACCCCCATGTCGACCCGCCACAGGATCTCGCAGTGCATAACGATCCTGCAGGAGCACAGCGGAGCCGCGGCGACTATCTGCCGACGCAACCACGCCT
>NW_017137565.1:0-382 GCF_001652005.2 Ceratina calcarata | reverse complement strand
TATTTAACTTGTTATAAAGAAGACAAATGAGTGATCTACGTTTGATAAAAAACAAAAATTATCAACAGGCATTGCACCTACTACGTCATCGCTCAAAAGTTCGACATCGCCTGTAAAAATTAATATAAAATAAAAACTAACGTAAGCTCAATACATTTCGACTGATTTCCTCATTCATTGTATCGTACAGGCCTTCAAACTTTTGAGATGTAGTCTACGTTCATTATTTAACGATTATCGACTTTTATTCATTATTTTATTAATACTTTACAATAGAAGATTTTTATCAAAATTCGACAAGAGCAATACTCGCGGTCTTCCGTTTACAAGGACTAGGAAATCTTGATTGTATGTACAATATATATAATGACGAACCGAAAGT
>NW_017137564.1:0-382 GCF_001652005.2 Ceratina calcarata | reverse complement strand
GGTTATATAATTTAACAAAGTTGTACAACATTCTGGATTTTCATAAATTTTTATTGCTATTAATTTTGCAATATACATACATAAAAATTTAATAATGGCAGCAATAAGACATACATTACAAAGAGAGGTGTTTACACCTAGTGATGAGAAATTATTGAGTGTATGTTATGTCAGTAAGGCATATAAGAAGAAAAAAATGAGCTTTTTATGCTTGACCACAACTCCAGATTCACCTTCATCTTTACTTCTGTATCAAGTAAAAAAGAATGATAAAAATATATTTAAGAAAAAGCAGTCTTGGTCTTTAAATGATATTCAAGTTGTGGATGGAGTCAAGAATGATTCTATGGATATAGAATTTCATATTGATAAAGTATATAAA
>NW_017137563.1:0-382 GCF_001652005.2 Ceratina calcarata | reverse complement strand
TTTATAAAAGAATGTAATACGCACTGCATGGTTGCCATATGCTTCTTATTGAACCATCATCTATCCGTGGAACGGCAATTTATAAATCCAGAAAGCCAATCTGGCAAACTTTACTGTATATTTAAATATCTGTCAGTCACTTTCTGAAGCACTGCACCTTATTTCAAAATTAATTGGGCAATCAGGTGAGACATTGGCGTATAGTTTATTCAAAAATTTTGCACTGTCATGTTCCATATACAATAAGTGAGTTACGTGTGAGTTTGTTATAATTGCATAAAAATACACAATCTATTTGTGGTGTAGTATACTATTATATTTTTCTTATTTTTGAATTACTTGCTTGGATTCGTGATATTGAGAGAAATTTCAATTTAATTTT
>NW_017137562.1:0-382 GCF_001652005.2 Ceratina calcarata | reverse complement strand
GGGTAGACCATGCAACTTACCCTCAAGTTTAACTTCTAAGATATGCAATGTATAAAACAAACTTTATAGAAAAGTAGTATGGGTTGGAGGAATACATTCTATGTAATGTATATTATTTTGTAAGTGGAGGCTATTCGGAGATTTGAAAGTCAGCTACGGTTTTTTAAACAGAATGCTATATTTTTTATGCAAAAATATCGAAGAGCTTTAAAGTTTGAGTAAAAAAGTACTGAGCTTTATCCCTGAAGTTAATAATACATGAATAATTTCACTTTGTTTCTTAAAAATGGTCTCATAGTCTCTCAAATATCGATGGACATAGTTGATTTCGTTCAGGATAGAATTGGGCAAGTTACGTGGACCACCCTGTACATTATTAATT
>NW_017137561.1:5318-6733 GCF_001652005.2 Ceratina calcarata | reverse complement strand
TATATTATTATTAATATATATTAATGATTATATTCTTGTGAAAACAAGTTCACGAAATGAACGTACCTCTTCAAGTTCTCTTCTTCCCTATCCGTTTGAATGTTTGAGAACTTGCTACTTGGATCAATATAGTAGAACTTGAATCTTCCTGATCGAAGAAACCTAATCACGTCCGGCAAAAAAATTGGGCACACACTCGATACACGAAAGAGGTATAAGGGAAACTGTTTTTCGAAGCAGCGGAGACTTCGGAGATGAAATCGTCGGGGAAACTTACAAATTCGATTAGACGAGACCGGTTGGCCTAATGGCCCGCCGAGGAGCCACTCTCAGGCCAGTGGGGAACTAGGCACACAGGCTCTGCTCACCCTCGTGGAATTTTTTATTCGCCCGAAATGTCTGAAAGTGAATAATTTATCAACCGTACGTAGTACGCCACGTCGTGTCGACTTTCGGCAAACTTTACTGAGGATTTTTTGCGATAGCAAAAAGTTTTCTTGGTCCATTAAGCAGAAACAGGTTTAAACTTATTCTGACAAGTAATTACAACTGAACGATATCACTTTTGAAACTGAGTTAACAAATATTGTGATAAGAAAGCCAGGGAATAATTAAAAGTAATATCGAATGTAGTAGATATGCAAAACTTTGCCTTGTTTGAGTCTTTTATTAAAAAGAAATCATACGCCATGCTTCAAAATAAATTCTGCTTAAGGCACTGCGATCCCCGATTCCTATTGGCCCATGACTGCGATCCCCGATTCCTATTGGCCCACGACTGATATCCCTGACTCCTATTAGCCCATGACTCATATCCCTTACTCCTATCGATCGGACGATCGCTAGTTGTGTGTGCCAATAGGAATCGAGGATATCATTCATGGGCCAATAGGAATCGAGGATCGTAGTGCCTTAAGCACAATTTATTTGTAAGGGGGGTGGAGTTAAGGGATGATTCATTTTAAATTCAAATTAGTATTGTCATCTCCAGCATGATATACGAGTGCAAAAAGGGTTAAAGGAGGACTGTTGAAAGAAATCGAATTGCATTAGTCACGGTTTTTAGCATCCTATTATTCGTACGATTTAACTCGAAGGAATGTGCTGAAAGGAAGGAGTAAAAATTATAAGAGGAGATTTTCCTTTCTGGAACGACGCGATTATCCGTCGTTTCGATTTGAAGCCGAGAAATCAGCGGGCAAGAATGAAGACGGATCGATGCTATGGAATAATAAATGCAACAGGGAAATGAAATACAATAGCGAGACGCTCAGGTGGATAAGGCAGTTGCTGGAGGTGGTGAAAATATTGCGTTGAAAATGCAGCGACGAAGAAATATGAGCGTCGCTAACAATCAGATTTCTATCCGGAATCTGATTATCCTGAAAGCTGTTTTGAAAAATTCTATTTATAAT
>NW_017137561.1:2870-3629 GCF_001652005.2 Ceratina calcarata | reverse complement strand
TAAAAATTTGAATAAAGATTTTACTATAATCAATAATTTCAATAATTTTCATCTTTTCAATAAGTTTTATGCTATAAAAATCATAAAAATTCGAAAGAATACAATTTTATGTTTATAACTTTGTCCTAAATGACTGTAAAACAGACAGCTGTGATTTTTTCAAGCTAAATATTAATTTAATAATTTTATGTCTCTCTCACGTAAAGCAGAAACAGGAAATTAGTTATTTTCCCATGGATTTGCCTCAGAGGAGGCTGACGCGACTTTGACGGGTACTTGAGAAAGCGGAAGCGGTTGAAACGTAGTGAAAAGTGCAAACGAGGAAAAGGGAAAATCGAAAAATATCGTCTACGGCCGGGTGAACCGGAAAATTCAATTGCCGTTTAGGACGGGGACTTTCCATTGGCCGAGTCACGCCGGAAATAAAATCGGGAAGGGAAGCAGAGAGGACCGGGTATACCAGGAAACTCTGTTAGTCCACTTGCATCCCTCGTCGTCTCTCCTCCCTTTATATTGGAAATATCAGAAAAAGGGAAAAACAGTATATTATCCATTTTCTGTTTTATTAAAAGACTTCATATTGTATTATTACAAATACTGAATTTTCCTCAGTAAACAAGTACACAATTTTATTAACTTTCTTTATTATTTATCTTTATTTATTATTATATATATATTTTATTTTATTAGTAAGTGCATAATTTTATTGATCTTTTTTATTAAATATTAACACTAGAAAGACTAAAACTTAGTATATAC
>NW_017137561.1:0-2196 GCF_001652005.2 Ceratina calcarata | reverse complement strand
TATTTCATTATTAATTAATTATTATATTTTTTATATATATTATACATCTTTTTGAGACACCCTGTATTTAACTTTAAGTTAATTGATGTTAATTAAAATATAATTCCAGTGTCAATAAAATTAAAATACTGTTTTTATACAACCGAGAACAAAATTGGCTGGAGACTCAATTTCGTAAATTTAACAATTTAATAAATAAAATAAATTAATTATTTCCTAGAAATTACATCGTCTCATTATTAATTTCGATGTTAATTAAAATTGTAGTTGTTCCACCTGACGGATTAACATTCACTGTGCACTAATAAAATGATTTATACACGAGTCGTTCTCCAGTCTTCATTATTCATCGACGTTTCCCTGCAACAAATAATTAAATTGCCAAAGACCGGTAGACTTGCATGACGTCAAACATTAACACGAAGCAGCGGGCAATCCGGCGCGAGGGTCAAGACTAATTCCGGCAACCCCTAAAATCATGACAAACACATTCGGTCCCTGAATTTCTCAAGGACGGCCGTAATTGAATTGCACGTTAATTAAATATTAGCGACATTATTAAACGTTACGAGCGGACGTAAGTATCGGGTCCAATTTGCTCGAGGCGAACGGAGCTGCTCTGTTGACCTTCCGACGTGTGCTCTGCGAGATTTGTTTGACCATTACGAGGATTCGATTCGCGGGAGTAAGGAAAAAAGAACTGGGAGTATCCGCGCAATTATTGAGTTACCCTTTCGTACGCGGCAGCGTTTAAGTGTATCGTGCAAATGTTTGATGGGAAAATACGTTGTTTCTGTTCCCATGGGTGCTTCCGAAGTAGAAAGAAAATTCACAATTCTCTTTCCATGCGATTAATTAAAAATTAAGTGGATATTAAATATTTGAAGGAACAGGATATAAATTGGATTTATACAGGTTGTTTCAGAAAAGGTGTGATTCTGGAGGTGTTTCTGAACAACAGTTTCCTTCGACAAAATGCAAGGCGAGGCATGGTTTGCGAATTATTAACGAAAAACGCTGACCAATGAGAGCACGCAGGGCCCGCGCCGAGCCACTGCCGAGCGTCTTGGATCTGAGCGGGAGCATAAGTGGGGATGCGTTGAGTAGTGTGAGCCTATTATGGTTCGTCGAGCAGGACTGCAGAAGTGCAACTTGTCCTCTTTCTCTGCTCTCCCCCACTACTTTCTCCCCTCCCATTTACATTGCCCATAGTCATTGGCGACATGCCTAATAATGCCATATACAAGTAGTGGGGAGAGCATAGGAAGAGAAGTCCTGCATTCTGACAGCACTGTCGCAGAGTGACTAGCTATTGCAAGAGGTGGGGAGAGCTATTAGAGTAGAAGGAAGTGAGTCGGCCTGCTAGTGGCTGAACGCGGGCCTGCGCGTGTTCTCATTGGTTAGCGTTTTTCGTTAGTAATTCAGAAACCATGCCTCACCTTACATTTTGCCAAAGGAAATTGTTGTTCAGAATCGCTCCCTTCCGGTTTTAACACTTTTTCTGGAACACTCTGTACAGTATTGTATCTTCTTATTGAAAGAGTAGTATTAAATATTTGAAGGAACTAGGGAACAATATAAAAGACGTAAAAATGAGACCGTAAGTAAGAGTTGGCAAAAGGGATAATAATTTTCTGGCGGCTGACAATTATCAGTAGACTCCACGGACGTGGTATAAGCTAACCATGCGAAATGGCGAGAAATTCGTTTCATTTCTCCGGGTGGTAAAAAGACTAGCAGTGGTGAGGCAGCCAGGTTTTTCCGGGGCTTTCTCGAAATATTACCCAGGATATTTCACGCGTTTGCCACGGGGCGATGCTCGCCTTCTGTAAAAGCTTGCCAAGCTCTCTTATAACGGCCTGCCAAGACAGAATTTCACTTGCAGATTTCACCCACGTCCTTGTTACGTTTAAATTTGCGAATACTTAGCTTGGATGCACGAAACTCTCCTTAGGCTCTAATAGCTTATTTGCATTTGATCGAAACTTCGGGTAGTGAAAATAATTAGTTGCGGCCGCAAAAACTTTTATTCCAACTTTTTTTTTAACTGGAGTCTAACGAGTTCTGTGATACACTATAGTTAGTTTCATGTACTGTGTCGACGTTTCTATTGTTTTTAAATGTATAATAAAGAATCAGACGAGTTTTCAACTTTCGATACTTTAGTATTCATTTCATATACTACATGATGTAAAA
>NW_017137560.1:0-382 GCF_001652005.2 Ceratina calcarata | reverse complement strand
TACAAGAATATAGGTAATTGGAACAGTAAAGTTTAACAATTTTTATCATAATTCTGATGGAAGTAGATCATTATAATAAAAATACATTTGTCATTATAACTTCGTTAATAATTTTATTCAATGATGTAGAATTTTTTACACTAAAGATTGTAGAGTACAGTAGAATTTTTATTCCTGTCTGTTTCTAACGAAGAACAGAGTTTCGTTTGATTAGATAGTTCCAATAGGGATCATTATTTCCAGGAACAATTTGCATGATGGAAGAAATATTATTAGCATGATCACTGAGTCATTTAAAGCCTGAATTAAAATTCGTTTTTTAAGTGAGCTCATTGTAAGTTGAAATACTTTGAACAAATTCTTAAAAATTTAAGAGGATTAG
>NW_017137559.1:0-382 GCF_001652005.2 Ceratina calcarata | reverse complement strand
TGGCTTTCCTGTCATACTTATAAAATGAATTTTAGATTTTAATTTGTCAGAATTTTTTATTGTTCTTTTTTACATTCTAGTTGCAGCATTTTAACGTACAAATTTAATAGTACACGATTGTTTTTTTTTTTAATATAGGTATGGAAGTGAAGCCTTGTAGTGGTGAACCTCCATTGGTGGATGCTGATGGGAAGGAATATGATTGTGGCAACGGTCCAGAACGAAGGGACTGCCCGAGCAATAGTTACTGCCATCAGACGATACGATTAGCTCGATGCTGCAAGAAAGGTTTGTCCTCCTAATTAGTTCCAACATTAACAAATCTGAACTTTAATATCATTTCTGTTCACACATTCAATTTATCAAAAATTTTCTCATAAAT
>NW_017137558.1:0-382 GCF_001652005.2 Ceratina calcarata | reverse complement strand
CATCAGTTATTACACCCTGAACCTTGTATACAAACTTAAACGAAATGATGTTTCATATCTTGAACATGCAATGATTAACTGTTTAGTACAAAATACTTACTTTTATATTAGGTATTTACCACTTATACACTTTCACACTTCTCAGCACTATTTAACATGAAAGAAGTTCAATTTTAAACTTCCAACATTCCACGTGTGTTGATATAAATTAAGGTTATAGGCAGTATACAAATTGCATAAGTGTTTCCTATATGTGATAGCGCTAATAAATTAATTGATATCGTATGTTTAAATTACTTCCGGAAATCTGTAGAGATGGATACTCAATCTATGGATTTAATATTTTTATATCATTTATATTGTAATAAATGTAAACAAATTG
>NW_017137557.1:0-382 GCF_001652005.2 Ceratina calcarata | reverse complement strand
AAATTTTTTTTTCCTCAAAATATCGAGAAATGCTTCAAGTAAAAGTTGTAGGTGATACTATTACCTATGAAAAATTTGAAATCACTATAATTTTAGCTTTTTAATAGTAATAGGAATCTATAATAATAAATTCAACATGCTAGCATTGTTTATGTGTATAGCTTATACATCCTTAACAGTCGCTCCGCAAGCAGGTCAATGTATCCACATGGAATCTGCTTCGAATGGGAAAACGTATAAAATGCACTTTTTACTTTGTTCTAATAAAAATAAAACAGTAAATGCCTCCACGAAATTTGTTTACATTCAATTTCACATTTTAGTTTCACATTCGCCCCAGGACCACTCCAACCACAGGGCTAAATGGGCTGCAGTCCCGGGG
>NW_017137556.1:0-382 GCF_001652005.2 Ceratina calcarata | reverse complement strand
GCATTTTATTGATGTTGACAAAATCCGACCATTCCAGCGTCGAAACGGCGAACTTATGGAAAAAAATTTCGTTTTCTCTCAATAACTCCCAAACCGTTCGTTCTACGGGAAAATTGCATACAATCTTTCTTGTAGAGGGCGACGAGATCTACAATTTCTGTACAAAAGTTTGTCGCTAGCATTAATAGTTTACGAGTTATTGACGAAAAACGAAAAAACAGTTTTTTGCAAATTACTCGTTAACTATTGACGCTAGTAAGAAACTTTTGTACAGAAATTGTAGATCTCGTCGTCCTCTACAAAATGGTCCTATAGATGCCCCCCTAAGTCCATCCGTTTGGGAGTTATTCGCAAAAAACGAAAATTTCGCGAAATCTGAAGG
>NW_017137555.1:0-382 GCF_001652005.2 Ceratina calcarata | reverse complement strand
GTTCCATCGACATTCAAGGATTTTTTTTTTATTAATTTTATACAAAAGATAATTCGTCGAATTAGAAGGGTTTCATCGAAATTCTTAATTCCCTATTTAGTTCTTCAACAGAATTTGATGCGTAAAAAAATTCATGCCAGCTCTTTAAGTGCGCACTGCTTCCAAAGGCATTGACGAATTTTTTTTTATTCATTTCATGACTACAAAAAATAATTAGAAAGGCATTTAATCTGTAAACGACATTTGACGAGTACGAAAATTCATACAATGTAATTCAGTTCTTTGAATACTCCAAGTACATTGAAGAATCTTTTTTATTGATTTACGATTACAAAAGTAAGGCAAATCTTCACGTCGCAATTTCTATTTATTGGCTTTTTTT
>NW_017137554.1:0-382 GCF_001652005.2 Ceratina calcarata | reverse complement strand
GTACAAAGCGACAGAACTCACCAAAGCGGAAGCCCCACGACCCTGATACTGCATATTCTCCACAAAGAATCACCCGGAGGACAGGAAATCGTAGCACGAAAAGGTCAAAAGGAACCAAGTAAAAGGCAGAGAAAGCGCGCGGATATATAACACCCGATCCCACTAGGCACGGCCCACAAAGAAAAGCGCCCCCACCACCAAGAAGCACGACCACCCCACAGCGGAACCTCCGCCGGAAAAGAGACACACCCTCGACCCAGACCCACCCCGAAACGACACACCAACCATGAACCCCGAACCACCGAAAAAGTCACACGACATGCCCGCGTGCACCCAGAAGCAAGACCAAGCAAGGAAGCAATAAATAAACGAAACGAGCACA
>NW_017137553.1:0-382 GCF_001652005.2 Ceratina calcarata | reverse complement strand
CCACCCTATTATACGGAGCGAATATTGGAGAAGGATTTTAGACGATTGCGAACAATATATAGATAATATAATTATAGAACGAATTCCGACGAGGATTTTGTTCGGCTAAACGTACGATCGCATGGTGTTCGGCACCATGCCCCGAACCGATTTAGAAAACCCGGAAAAACGCGATCGTCTGACGATCAGGTATTTAAGTCAACTCAGATCGAGTTATTCCACAGAGATTCCCAATTCCGCAAGACTAGATCACTTTTCTGAGCGTCGACTGTACACGTTCTCGTCTCGGAAGAAAATCACACGAGACTCGGACTAGTTTCGACCAGTTCAAAAAACGTAGAACCGCGACCCACTCGGGAGGGGGTACTTAAATGGACGAACT
>NW_017137552.1:0-382 GCF_001652005.2 Ceratina calcarata | reverse complement strand
TGACGTCACAACACGCACGCGCACTACCTTTCTTCGTCACTTCGATCTTTTATCCTAGAAATAATGAGAGTATAAAGGAATCCCGTAATTTCACGATCACGAACACCTTCCCCAATGACTCTGTTACCGCAGGGTACTCCGTTTCCTCAACGTTTCCCTCTTTCCTTGGTGGAATCCGTTCCGAAGCCTCGAGACAATGGAAAGATGGCGTCGCTCGACGCTTGCACGTGCACCCAGAGCAAAGATTCACTGTTTTCCAGGAATTCCGGCCTAATTCCGCCGGAATTTTTCACTCTTCACATTCACTATCACTGTCACTAACGATATGAACAGAATTCGCGATTCGCGCACACGGATTTTCGCGAAGAACTCGATCTCAAGC
>NW_017137551.1:0-382 GCF_001652005.2 Ceratina calcarata | reverse complement strand
TGGTAATAATGGGGGAATGTGCAAAGTTCCTATTAATTAGGATGGCGACTCCGCCACCTCTATCCTGCCTATAATGAACCCCGGTATGCTGGCAACATCATTTACAGTCAGATGTGTTTCCATAAGGAGAACTATATCTGGTTGCTCCTTGGTTATTAATAACAGAAGTTCGTTTCTATATTTTCTAAAAGACCTCAAGTTCCATAATAAAATCTTTGGCAGATTAGGCATGTAATCAAGACTGCTCATTACTGACAACTTGACAAAAATACCTGGAATTTTTCTTTGTTACTAGAACGGTTTTTAAGTTTGTCGTTGAGCACCCTAACGGTGCTTACTGAGAGCATATACTACATGGAGGAAGCACGCCTAAGGAAAAAGT
>NW_017137550.1:4616-5156 GCF_001652005.2 Ceratina calcarata | reverse complement strand
TTTGAGGTGTTATTTGAGGAAAAGCACCCTTCTCTTGTGAAGCGTGCCTCATCCGTCCACAGAACATGCGATAGAAATGACGAATCCCCATCGATCTTCTTCAACAGCCACCGGCAATACCGAACCCTTTGACCATAATCGCCTGACTCCATGTTCTGCACTTTTTGGTAGCGATATGGGTGCATATCGTTATCCTGCAGAATTCTGTGAACAGATGATTTGCTGATGCTGGAACAAAAGACATAATTTCATTAATTAAAAATGGTACATATTTAGAACAGAATTTTCATGCGAATGAATTACAACTTACGTCGTCATCCTGCTCACTTCACGTACGCTCAGAGTCCCATCCCGATCGAAATGTTCGAGGACTCGGTCAGACGCAGCCGTACGTAATCGGTTGCATCGGCCCGAATCATTATGATTCGGACGTACCGAGCCCGTCGAGAAAAGACGCGACGCCAACCGTCTAAAGGATGGCGCCGTTGGCGCGACTCGATTGGGATGTCGTTGCTCGTACTCCCGAACAGCGTCCTCGGC
>NW_017137550.1:0-2993 GCF_001652005.2 Ceratina calcarata | reverse complement strand
GAACAGCCTCTTTCCGAATCAGCCATGTTTTTCCTGTCAATGTCTTCAGTAGATCAGTCAGATAGTCAATCCGTTCCATCATTCAGATATCTCCAATAGTTTCTCTCTCAAACCTGTTTCCTGAAATTTCCTCTCTCTCATCTACAAATAATTAATTAATTAAAGATTCCTTATCATGTCAACATCCACCTTCAAATACCTCCGAATCGAACATAATCCCTTACCGCTGTCAGCAGCAAAACCATCGGATATAAAAATTATTCATCGATCGACAAGCTCGAACAGCATCTTTCCGAATCAGCCATGTTTTCCTGTCAATGTCTACAGCAGATCCGTCAGATAGTTAATCCGTTCCATCATTCAAATATTTCCAATAACTTCTCTCTCAATCTTATTTCCTGAAAGTTCCTCTCTCGCATCTACAAATAATTACTTAAAGATTCATAAACACATCAATATCCATCTTCAAATGCCTCCGAAGCAACCATAATTCCTTACCACTGTCATCAATGAAAGCATCAAATATGAATTCAAATCCTCATTCAACAAGCTCGAACAGCATCCTTTCTGATCAATCTTATTTTCCTATCATTGTCTACAGCAAATCAGTCAGATAATCGATCCTGTAACCGAATACCGTTCTGGGGTATTCGGGAGGAGAGAGTTCGTGTCTCCTTGTGAGGAGGAGGACTCGGGAGTGAGGGAAATCAGAAATTTATTACAGGTGATACGTAGATATGCAAATATATTTAAACATGCAGCGCGAATTTGTCTCTACAACTTAGGTAATTGGACTAGAGCAGCGGATTTACAGGAAATTATATCACGGTATAGTGCCAGACTAATGGCACTTTGAGTACACCAATGTACAATGTACGCACATGCGGTTCTTGGGCGCAGATATAAAAAGATCGACTTACAAATTAGATGCGTGGACGTGAAATTTCCTCTCTCTCATCTACAAATAATTAATTAATTAAAGATTCCTTATCATATCAACATACACCTTCAAATACCTCTGAATCCAACATAATTCCTTACCGCTGTCAACAACGAGACCATCAGATATATAAACTATTCATCGATCAACAAACTCGGACAGCATCCTTCCGAATCAATTGTAATTACCCCTCATCGTCTACAGCGAGTCGTTCAGATAATTAACTATTCCATCGTTCAAATATTTGCAATAGCTTCTCTCTCTTTCCTGTTTCTCGAAGTTTCCTCCCTTTTATCTACAAATAATCACGAACTTCCACTTATCATGTCAATATCCGACCTCGAATGTCTATTGATTATGAAACGATCATAATCCCTTACCACTGTCAACAACGATGCCGTCGAGTATAGACACTGTTCCCATTCAGCTTGTTCGAACGGTATCCTCAGGATCAATCACGCTCTCCTATTATCGTCCATGGCAGATCAATCAGGTATTTAGTTCATTCCATCATATAATTATTTCTGGCAACTTCTCTTTTTCCTGCTTCCTAAAAATTCCCTCTCTTTTATCAATAAACAATTTAAATTCATTATCCTGTCAACGCCCGTACTTCACTGCCTCTAAATCAAACATAATTTCTTACCGCTGTCAACAGCAAGACCATAAAAATTTTATTTATCAATCAACAAGCTCGAACAGCCTCTTTCCGAATCAGCCATGTTTTTCCTGTCAATGTCTTCAGTAGATCAGTCAGATAGTCAATCCGTTCCATCATTCAGATATCTCCAATAGTTTCTCTCTCAAACCTGTTTCCTGAAATTTCCTCTCTCTCATCTACAAATAATTAATTAATTAAAGATTCCTTATCATGTCAACATCCACCTTCAAATACCTCCGAATCGAACATAATCCCTTACCGCTGTCAGCAGCAAAACCATCGGATATAAAAATTATTCATCGATCGACAAGCTCGAACAGCATCTTTCCGAATCAGCCATGTTTTCCTGTCAATGTCTACAGCAGATCCGNACTGGTCAGATGGATCGAAAACATGCTCACAGACAAATCAATAACAGCAGACGGCGACGGTACGAGAGTGACAAGGCTGGCAAAAAGGGGCTGCCCCCAAGGTGGTATCCTCTCCCCGACGCTGTGGTGCGTAGCAGTGAACACACTGATTGAGAAACTCGGAGAGAACGGCTTCCAAGTATGGGGCTATGCGGACGATATAGCGGTAATAGTCGTACACGAAGACACGGCTAGGGCGAAAGAAGCCATGAACATGGCCCTCGGGCTAGTGGACGAGTGGTGCAAGACCAACGGACTATCGGTAAACCCGAACAAGACGGACCTCATAGTCGTCACGAGGAAGAAAAGAGAACTGAACGTGAAACGAGTAAAACTGAACGGGGTACAACTCAAATCCAAAAACTCGGTACTGAGAACTGGCGTCTGTTGAAATGGAGCCATTCATTGCCAAAGTTCTCTTTCGGAAGGTCTGGATGCCGTTGGAACCATTTGAGACTACGTGGAATGTATCCTTCAGATCTCTTCAATTGTGGAGGGTTGTTCTTCCTCTCACGACACAACAAACCACGATAAGGAAGTACTTTGACTTCACGGTTGTACGTTGGTGAGATTGGTCTTGTTGGACGACCATCATGTATCTCAGGTTCAGGCTGTTGAGAATTGACAGCACATGGCACAGAATCCTTCTTGCGGTTCCTTTTCTTCTTTTTGGATTTCCGCTTTGAGATGAACTCGATCTTTCCGTCCTCTGTTTCAATCAACTCTTCCTCAGATGAGGTGGCAGTTGAAGTTGATGTATCAGTCAAACAATCAAGAACAGCGAAATGATCTTCAAGCTGTTGAAGAGTAAGGCCAGGCCTACGACATTTGACTGATTTATGGATGCCATTGTACATCCGCCAACGCCATTCTAACTCGAATCTGAGTTTGTCTCTCATCTCTTCATCGTATGAGTTGATATCAGGAAAACCAACTTCCAAGTCCTTGGCGAAGCTGTGGAAGATTTCATCCAAAAGCGCTT
>NW_017137549.1:0-382 GCF_001652005.2 Ceratina calcarata | reverse complement strand
GACTAACTTTCAGATGTAAGAACAACTGTTTCAACTTGAGTCTAATTACTTTATTTGTATTTATAATAAACATATCGTTATTTATATATCCAAATATATAATTTTATTCTTTACTCCTATGGAATCATCTTCATATACTACGAATTATAGTCATAATTCTGCTATAACTCTGTCTATGCTTTGTCATATTTTTTGACACAACACTCCCCAGTTGTGAAAGACAAAGTCGATATCACCTATATGAGAAAATTCTGGTATTAAATTAGATTGGTAAGATATATAATTGTATTCACTAACCAACGTAACCGTAATTTAATTCGAGGTAGCCTATACATATGTGTGTGTTACATTTATACCTCTGTGTTTATACTCTATTCAAGAG
>NW_017137548.1:0-382 GCF_001652005.2 Ceratina calcarata | reverse complement strand
TTTGATGACCGCTATGCGGAACCGTACATACCTACTTTTCATAGAATGCTACGCGAGTGTACACTTACATACTTGACAATTCTCAATATTAAAATTTAAATATCTCTCAAAGTAATAATTTTTCGACATAAATAGGTTAATACACTTTGATTCAGAATACCAAGATGCATCGAACAGTGCATAAAAAATTATACTATTCCATTTAGGAAAAGAAATATGACATTCATGTGCCCTTCATGCTTACACTTACAAACAAAATAGCGGCGATGAATTATGTCCCCCTCGAAACAGAACAAGTTTCTCATGAAACGTTTTTCAAAATAACGAACAGATTCCCGCGGAAGCGCATTCAGCGGACCGCCCACCAGAAAATGACCAGGTG
>NW_017137547.1:0-382 GCF_001652005.2 Ceratina calcarata | reverse complement strand
GAATTATAAGAATAATTGATTGAATTATTTAGACGTACTTTCGATTGGGATTGTACGTGTAAATAAATTTTCTGCGAACGATATACATGTGGCAGCACGGTTCACTGGTTTACACGCGACGCGTTCACGTTATGTATGTACGTAGCTCGCACGACGCGGCCGAGCTTCAATGACGCGGACGACCGACTTCTCCTCGATGATTCGTTGCTTTCGACTCGACCCGCGTGAAATTCACGCCCGCTCACTATTAATTGTACCGACGATTTCACTTCCGGACAGTTTACTGCTTTCCGAGCATCCAAACGTAAATAATTATTTCCTGTGGTATCATAAGTATTGATTAATACAAAGTAGCTTGTGGATGGTTTTTAGCAAAATTGGT
>NW_017137546.1:0-382 GCF_001652005.2 Ceratina calcarata | reverse complement strand
CGTTGATAGAGACAGAGCTATTTGGATAATGAAAGCATGTACGGTGCTGCATAATTTTGTGAAAATTGCACGTGCAATGCGAGGAGGATGTGCTAATACCGCAAGACCATTATTTGCGGATTATTTCATTACGAACTTTGGATCCGTTAAATAATTGCAAGAAGAGGCCATTAATAATTAATATACAAAAATATAGTTGGTTTAAAGGAATATGATAGCAATAATAAATACTTACCCAAGTTACGCCTTCCTTTTTCTTCTAGACTTCCAAAATCTTCATTCAATCTAATACAAATTTCTTTCCATGCGGCTTCTTTTACATTTTTGTACTTGTACGCATCTAACTTGTTATCCCATATAGCAGGCCTTCGATCTACTAAGG
>NW_017137545.1:0-382 GCF_001652005.2 Ceratina calcarata | reverse complement strand
TTTGTGCTTTTTCGCAACTCTGTCTGCTACTCGAATCTGATCGTAAACTTCTTTGCGCTTTCTATTAAGTACTCGGAGTGTAATATATGTGCGTATTCGGACTAAGCAAAGAATAACTTCCATCGGAATTGTAATTTCAAAAATATCTACTAGTGTACTGTCGACAATTTTAGCTACCTTCGTAAAAATCAAATTTTCATTTGATACGTTATTATAGAATGAAAACGACATAAACAATAGGTCATCGTACTTCTGTAAGATTCCATATTTGGGGAAGCCGCGTATGACTATACGCCACTGCGGTTTGCACGGACGCGACCGTTGGTTCTGCGACTGCGCACTTGTCTTTAGTCCTTCTCCTTGAGCTATGTGCGTGGCACGT
>NW_017137544.1:0-382 GCF_001652005.2 Ceratina calcarata | reverse complement strand
ATATAAATACAATCCAAGATATATTGTGTTTAGACTCCTTTTAATCCTAAGAATGTCAGAAATAGATTAGACCTAAAACTCCATATGAGAACAACGAGAAATAAATAGATTTTCTAGTCTTGAGTTAAGAAAGTGACTGCCCAATTTCTTTTCACGTTACAATCTCTATTCAGTGGCTTAAAGTTGCATATAAAATGACTATTAAGACAATTCACTATATTAATTCATACGAACATTTAAATGGAAGACATTCCATGAATAGAAGCCCTGCAAATGTAAGAGTAGTTACGATACCATTTCTGTTGTTGTAACCAAACTTTTATTCACTGTTTCATTTAATTAAATTCTATTAATTGGATCTGTAATGAAAAAAAAAAAAAGG
>NW_017137543.1:0-382 GCF_001652005.2 Ceratina calcarata | reverse complement strand
CGAAACTTGTTCGGAATGTTTTGTTTATGTTCGGCTCGGAGAAGCAACTTAGCGTTTCGTTTATATGTATTGTTAGAAAGTCGAGATTAACAAAGAAGGTTCTCCATGAGTAACATGCACTTCTAGAAACTTCGCAATTTATTCCTGGAAAATTGACGGTATCGTCAATCGCTGGAATTCGATGTTCCGCGAATTCGGAACATCAAACATAAGAAATGCGAAGACAATAGTTAATCTCTTAAGCCGAGACCCGCTCGATCGACTCGTAAGAGTCTCGAGCGAAGAAATACAATTATACGGCACGCACACGGATAGAGAATTCTAAAGTTAGGAATACCGCTATTATATTGATCGTGATCGGAATTCGATCATACGATCTAAT
>NW_017137542.1:0-382 GCF_001652005.2 Ceratina calcarata | reverse complement strand
ATCAGGCAACACTCCGGTCTGATGCTTCATTCTCCACTTGTTCGCTATCTTTGAACAGCACGTTTTTTGACTACCCGAGTCAACAGCTCAAACTCCTTAAGTCGATTCCAGCCCTTTTAAGGCGACTGGAGTAGCTTTAACACCATCGCCAGCGTCGTCGCCCTTGAGCTACAATTCTTAGCCCGTTTTCTGCGAAGTCGTACTGTGGTACAGTGCTGACTCGATCGGGTTCGTCAGTTCTTAATTGATGCCCTGCGCGCCGCCGAAAAATCGTAGAAGGCGAGCCATTCTGCTCGGTCTTTCACCCGCTTTATGGTCGCTGAATATTGGTCGCCATCTTTGGCCAGTATCCCATCAAGCGCCTCATTGTCTCACTCCCTGT
>NW_017137541.1:0-382 GCF_001652005.2 Ceratina calcarata | reverse complement strand
GAAGGTATAAATATGTATAAAGAATAGAAATGTATACAAAAGGAAGTATTGTGTATATTGCCTAATATAATTATAACAATATCTGTATCGGAACACTTGACTACCACATTCGAGTCTGAGCTTATTTTAGAGGCATGGTAAATGTTAGGGGATAGGTGGCCCCTAACGGGTCCAGATTCGAGGTACGGGACGCGAAATAACCGGATACTAAATTTGCACTTTTAAACGCGTTTATTTCGAGCACTAAAGAAGCCGTCGATGTGTCTGGGTCCCGGAATTCTCGGGGAATGGGCCCTCCCGGTAATCGTCGGTTTAGCCAGCACTCGTCCTTGTGCTCTTCTTTTGGCGAGTTATGGTCAATCCTCACAGAGCGTGCGGTGCT
>NW_017137540.1:0-382 GCF_001652005.2 Ceratina calcarata | reverse complement strand
TTACAGAAAAACAGAATCGCCTTTCCGGTTACTGAAACGCACTACAACCAAATCAGAAGGAAAGAGAATTAACGCATAAATAATGTAACAGCACCTTTATTTTTAAGACACATAAACTATAACAATCCGCTATGACAGAAAATAGGACCGGCAGCCCAGCTTCAACCGCAACCGCTGTCGCCGAATCATCCGGATACGGCGGACTCTGAGCAACAGCGCTCTGGGACGCTTCCTCCCACGGAATCTCCTCAGGAAGGTCTTAAACACCCTGTTCACCTGTCTCTAACTTCCAAAATAGCTCGCAAAACAAGGTAAACCTACAGGTGCAAAGATGATTCCCCGAAGCGACCCGTCGCCGCAACCAGGCCTCCGTCGCCACGCA
>NW_017137539.1:0-7357 GCF_001652005.2 Ceratina calcarata | reverse complement strand
GTATTAAGATACCTCATCTCATACAAAATGTAAAGAACATATATCAATAATCAATAGATAAAATCGATTTTATAGAATACATTCAAAGTTCCGTTCTTAATTGTCCGATTTCAACTGGACTTTCTAAGATGCTCTAATACAATTAAGATTTCGTCCGCTTTCGTGATTTGAATCAGCTGACTGCTGAAAAATTGAGGATTCCCAGGTCTTTAGTCTAATAAATCGGAATTCGATTTATTAATTGACAGAAACTCGCATTTTAGACCCCCGTATCAGAGCGATATCTGAAGACGTTCCTTCGGTCATCGCTTGAACGCCAGTTCGTTGGCCGAGCAGGGCACTTTTATCGGGACCATTTAAAGTCGGAGTCCTTTGCCATTTCTGTGGTAATAGTCGCGTCGCGTCGCGTCGTGACCATCATTATCCGTTCTGCAAAGTATATAACGTTGCAACCGATGTTCATTTGGTGCTGTCCGATTGCCCCTCCTGCAAAACGGCATACCGGTATCGGCCCGAGACCCCGTCGGTATCTTGAACTTGCTATCATTCCAAAATTGAAAATATGTACGCCTCTAGAGACGGTAAAATAAATAAATGAAAATCTGTATCCATGGAAATAAATCATTAATAGCCCAGACATCAATCGAGATGGATGACATGAACGTAGTAAGTACAAAATATTTAAGCATTTAAAGCATTACAAATACTACAATATAATTAATTATATTGTAATTAACTTCAGTAATTAAATTTTTAGATTCAGGTAGAACAAGAACTGTTAGAAATCAACCTAGATCCGCGTAAGTGCACATCATTAATTTTATTTAGCTTTTATATTTTTTTATATAGTCATCATATCGTTGCGACGGATGGAACATGCCGCGCGTTGGGACAACGTGAAGATGTCTCGCAACGATGTGAAGCTATCCTTGCAAACGAGCGGAAGCGAGGGCCCGGCTTCCGGTTGCTATTAAGGAACCGGCAACTATTCTAACGAAAGAACAGCGCGAGACCTCAAACGTTTCGGACATGTTATCGGACACTCTGTGTTGTGATCTCGAATAAAGTTTTGTGTTATTGTTCCGTTTTATAATATTACTGTATTAAACGAGTTGTCCGCGATATACCACTCCCTGACACAACAATATTTACAAATATCTTTGAGGAATAACTACGATTTGATTTTACGATGACAGGAAAAATCGGTAAAATCAAGTGACACAACCACGATTTCTTGATAAGTAAGTAAAATTTTTTATTAATTTATACATCTGTTTATTGACATAAATAATTGTTACAATGACATTTACCACTTTTAGAAGATGATGGAATCAAAACAACAGTGTACACAAGCACATAGAAGCGATATGAAGTACATTAAAAATGGAAATGAAAGGTAAAAGTCAAAAAACTTAATATAATAAAAATAAAAGTACTTCATTGAAAGATTCATGTTATAACGCAGCCTAGGGATGAAAGAGACTACATTAGATCCATTACTTCAAGTTACAGTAGTAGTTACGATTCTTCGTCCGGAACTGCCCTTATCATTGGATATTATACTCGTAAGATATTGTTTGGTAGAGTTAGAAATAAGTATTGTGTTGTTTGGGCATGGGAGATAAAGTTACATATCGCGAAGAAGCACGTTTGTTATAAGAACTGGACCACCCAACAGGACTCCTCCAGCATGGAAAGCGATATAATTCTTGAAAGCTTCCGATGTAGCAAGGACATGCATGGATTGATATTTAGTAGATATATCGCGGATGGTGACAGTAATATCAAAAAAAAATTGAGAGATTTCTCATCGTACCCGAACGTAGTAATTAAAAAAATTGTATGTACTAATCATTTTCTGCGTAATCTACGCAATAGAAAACGAGAAGAGGGTCGTACTAATGGTCGAAATCTCTAAAAATTAAAAAAGGTAGTGACCAACAGCGTTTTGAAAATACGAAAAAAACTGCAACGTTTCGCCACAATGAAAATGTCCCATTGCAGTACAAAATTGCTGGTTTGATTAAAGATTTGCAAAATGTACCTAGCTACATATTTGGTGAGCATCAAGATTGTGTCTCGTTAAAGTATTTCTGTGATGGAACGTCAAAAGAAGGCGAGGCAAATCTTGTTCTCTAATTACGAATGGCAGGATTTTATTCAAATATAGAAGAGGCAATGAAACGCGTCACAAATAATGCCGAAAGTTTATTGTACGAGTTTACCAACAATTCTGTAGAAAGTAAATAGTAATTCAATTATTTGTAAATACATTGGCAGTAAAGGTCGTACCCGAACGTAGTAATTAAAAAAATTGTATGTACTAATCATTTTCTGCGTAATCTACGCAATAGAAAACGAGAAGAGGGTCGTACTAATGGTCGAAATCTCTCAAAATTAAAAAAGGTAGTGACCAACAGCGTTTTGAAAATACGAAAAAAACTGCAACGTTTCGCCACAATGAAAATGTCCCATTGCAGTACAAAATTGCTGGTTTGATTAAAGATTTGCAAAATGTACCTAGCTACATATTTGGTGAGCATCAAGATTGTGTCTCGTTAAAGTATTTCTGTGATGGAACGTCAAAAGAAGGCGAGGCAAATCTTGTTCTCCAATTACGAATGGCAGGATTTTATTCAAATATAGAAGAGGCAATGAAACGCGTCACAAATAATGCCGAAAGTTTATTGTACGAGTTTACCAACAATTCTGTAGAAAGTAAATAGTAATTCAATTATTTGTAAATACATTGGCAGTAAAGGTGTACATTTTGGAAAAAAGGTTTTTACGGACCACGCGTAAAAGCAGCAATTGTTCAGCATAATACTCTGAAAGCCACGAGTCGAGCTTCTTACGCGATAGGTAAGAAGCTACTAGCACGAACAACAATATTTGAAGAAAAAAGTATTATTCGTCGTGAGAAACACAAGAAACGCATGACAGCGACAAAACCATTAGATGTCTCTGTTCGTAAGTTTAAATAAAGATCACGGACCGAAAGCTGAATGGCCGGATATCGATGACAATATGTATGAACAGCTGAAATCAGGGGACATCAGCAGAGAAACCGAGACGTACTGAAATATATTATGCGGGGTCAGCATGAAAACCCGCAGTGGCATCACGTACATCGGACATTACTTACTGCTTCGAATTTCGGAAAAATTTGTTGCAAAAGGGAAACGACCTCGGGTCAAAATCTTGTACAAAACATTCTCTATCTCACTGAACTAACAAAAGCCCCAGTTGAGTAGAGTAAAGAAAAAGAGATTTTGGTAAGAAAAAAATTGCAGGAGATTTTGGGGGTAGATGTAAATGATTGCAGTTTATTGATTAACAGCGAATACCCATATTTTGACGCGACGCCTGATGGCATTGTTGGAGACGATACCATCGATGAAATTAAATGTCCTCATCCGGCGCGACACATGTCTTAGCAAAGCAATATATGATCAATTACGATGAATGTGATTTCCCGTGGACTTCGTTTTAATTTGCAGTATGTTACGTTTATAAGAAACTGTAGACGAAAAAATCAAGGAATAATATATATTGTGGTTCGCATGTATTTATCGATGAGAAGTGGACGCGTAAAAGTGCATCGCTGTTGAACGTTTGTGACATATCGAAAAGGTGTATGCCCTCTTAATTTGAAAATCCCATATAGCGAATTTCGACATGCTCTTGTGAATTTACAGAGTAATCAGGTTGTACGACTGGCTACATTTTTATATATATTCTGCCTCGAAGCACACAGGTGAGTACATCATTCTCTTACAGCTACTTGGCTTCTTAGGTAAAATCAATGTGCATGATTAAGAAGCCAGCAAAAATTAATGGTTACAAGTGTGCTAAGAAGGAATGTAATTAACATACGGGCATAAGCCATGAATTAAGCTTCAGGTTCCCATTACATTCGAAAAGGTATGGATCTTTAACTTAACGCCAATGAAAGGATGGAATATATTTTACTTTGAGAATTTTTAAATTATCTGCTTTCAAAAAATTGCCAAGAAACGACCTATTATAATGATTTAATTAATTTTTAAACTAAAGTAAATTACATTACATTTTGGATCAAAACCGTGAGCAGAAGCATGCGGCATAAAACAGCATATTTTACTGGAGAAGCTTCATAAGAACTAGAGAGTTTTTTAAGAGCACAAAACATTTTGCTCCCCAGATGTTTTTAAACAATTCACGTAATCGATTACAGCCACATGCACCACTCCCAGACGCAACAATATTTACAAAGACCTTTGAGGAATAACCACAATTTGATTGTACGATGACAGTCAAAAACGGTAAAATCAAGTGACACAACCATGATTTCTTGATAAGTAAGTATAATTTTTATTAATTTCTATATCTGTTTATTGACATAAATGATTGTTACAATGACATTTACCACTTTTAGAAGATGATGAGATCGAAACAACAGTGTATACAAGTACACACAAGCTATATGAATTATATTGAAAATGGAAATGAAAGCTAAAAGCAAAAAACTTAATATAATTAAAATAAAAGTACTTAATAGGAATGTAAGTAAATTACATTACATTTTGGATCAAAACCGTGAGCAGAAGCATGCGGCATAAAGCAGCATATTTTACTGGAGAAGCTTCATAAGAACTAGAGAGTTTTTTAAGAGCACAAAACATTTTGCTCCCCAGATGTTTTTAAACAATTCACATAATCGATTACAGCCACATGCACCACTCCCAGACGCAACAATATTTACAAAGACCTTTGAGGAATAACCACAATTTGATTGTACGATGACAGTCAAAAACGGTAAAATCAAGTGACACAACCATGATTTCTTGATAAGTAAGTATAATTTTTATTAATTTCTATATCTGTTTATTGACATAAATGATTGTTACAATGACATTTACCACTTTTAGAAGATGATGAGATCGAAACAACAGTGTATACAAGTACACACAAGCTATATGAATTATATTGAAAATGGAAATGAAAGCTAAAAGCAAAAAACTTAATATAATTAAAATAAAAGTACTTAATAGGAATGAAGAAGACCACGTTAGATCCATTCCTTCAAGTTACAGTCTAAAGCGAAGAGTGTTTGTATCATGCGAAAGTACGAAAAGCATTGTTTCTACAACTTCTCTTATAGTCCGAGGCACAATATATGGTTTTTCAACTCAGTCTAGTGTTCTATTGTTTTCCCAGCATTCGCAATATCCTAAATTTGGTTAAAGGGAGTTGACTGAAATAGTCATGACCAGCCAAAGTGCACCTTGTGGTATGTCTGATTGGCATATTTCTGGAAAAACATGAAAAAAACCTGTTTAGATAATTAAATTTACTTTTTAATCATGCTTGGATATCATGTAAATATTAATAAAACCATTACCTGTACTTTAGCCATGCCTGTGGTGCAAGCAAGAAAAGTTGGAGCAGGAGAATTTATCGATACTCCACAAATCTCAGACTTCCAACTCATAGCATGCTTCTTCGGCACATCACAGCAATCTATTAGTCCTTCAGGGCTAATTCCAAACTTCTGGCCAAGGAATTTTAATTACATTTTCCATAATTAAACGACACTTCATATCAGCCAAGTATGCTTGGTATACTTCAATCAGAATTTAAAACAGAAAGCTGCATTTTCTGCATTTCCGGGCTTTTGCATGAACCATCCCCAATTGATTCAGTCGTGGGCATTCAACTTTTAATAAGAAAATCGAGTAAACAGGCAGCTCTGCGTACAATAGACAGGGAATGGCGAACATCATTGAATGACGAACACTTACATTTAATCGTCCCTATATCGCCAGGAAGTCCAGCCTACCAGTTTCTGTCCCACAGCTAGCAGCACTGCACGTCTCTTTGTCGGATGAAGTGTGAATGGCTCGACCTCTTTCATCCATTGTCCAATAACTTCGAACAACGCACGAAACTGAGCATAGGCGCACGTCTATTGTGTGACCCAACGGAAGCTGAGGTACCTGCAAAAAATACAAGTGGAATGTGAAATTGAAAGAACGTATAATGCACCAAGGCGTGCTTCTGTGCAATGTTTAAACGATACCTACCGGGCGTTACATGTTGTTAGCATTGTTACACTTTGCTTCTCAACCATAAACGCCCTGACTGTCTCCTACGTTTCTACTTACATTACAATTAAAATTAAGTATCTTATTGTAAATTAATTGAAAAGCATATGTACTGAATAAATATTTAAATAATTATAACCAGCTTCCGCACAATAATCGAATTCACAGTTTTCGATGTTTATTGTAGAGAAAAAGTTACCGAGTGCTTGCTAGCTTGTCCGATCAGTTGACTAAATTTTAAGTGACGTCTACACGACGTCATCAACTCCGCGGAGGAACTGTCGTGCGAAAATCATTATGCAAAAACTTCGACACGCAATGTAAATGGCATATATGTACGTCTTCGTTTGCCTTTTCGAGCTAATCACTTTGATCTCGGCGATTCTCGCGCATTAGCTTTAACTCTTAGCTTCCGCTCTTTACGACGGAAATGAGAACATAGATCGCCGGTTGATAAGCAACAATCAGAGTCAGATCGAAATCCATGGGTTTTATGTGAGTAAGCATGGTTACGGTGCATGTATTTACGTTTCTTCGGTTAATTCTAGTGATCGCGTTATTATACGCTTTTACTGTTTACCTCAAGGGCCAAACGAAAACTTAGTCTAAACATATATGAAGAATATCCTTCTTCCAACAAACAAGGCTATTGGCAAATCACACATGACCAACCAATCACAAGGGTAGTGACGCCAATGTTTACCCATAATTTTTGACTTTCCCTCTCCACCCGTTTCCGTTTTGAAGTCAAAATCTTAGCGCGGTCAACCTTACTTATCTTCAGTTGCGGGGAAAAGCTCGTTCAATGTGCTCATAATGATCATAGAGAGAGGAAATTACTAGAAAGTAGAAGTTAAGTGTTACCCCAGTGTATTACAATATAACGTGCACATAAGATGATATTATAATTAATACAAAATGAACAAAGACACTAGCAGATGTATGAAGACCAAATTAGCTTTAAGATTCTGTTTCGCGGCACCCACAGAAAACCAGGAAAAAATTTAATGGCATTAAAGACACTTAGACTGATAAAATTATAGATTTTGTACAATATAAGGTTGTGACGAATAGTTACGATACGCCCTCGGTCCCCGAATACGGCTACCGATCCCTCCATACGGAAGTTCGCCACCCGCCGCGCTTGCAAAGACGCCGCGCGGTGATTCACCGGCCGCCGTTAAGGTAGGATTTCCTCGCAGCGTCAGACGTGCGTATCTATACTCTGTTCACCGAGAGTGTGGGACCGTTTCGCGCAGCTTGGAAGGTGG
>NW_017137538.1:0-382 GCF_001652005.2 Ceratina calcarata | reverse complement strand
TAATCTTCAGATCCATTTATATTACATTATTTGCTTCTTTTACACTATTAATTTGTTTGTCATTTCCATTAGTATTTTGGATCACCTTGCTACATAGGATTTGGTAAACTTTTAAATGTACCAGTAGTCCTGGGAATATCCTTCATGCACTTGCCGTACGTCGACAATTTCATAGCGAATCCCTTCAGCTTCGCATTCTTCTCGAACTTCTACACCGACGAACCCGTCATCGAAACGTTTACCGATCGCTTGTGGAACTTCTTCGTCAATTATTGGGAAATGCAGAAATTTTACTACTACACATCCGATCAGACCGAGAAAATGAAAAAGTATCTTGGTTTAAGCGACATCCCCGATGTTAGAGAACTAGAGAAAACCGTCT
>NW_017137537.1:0-382 GCF_001652005.2 Ceratina calcarata | reverse complement strand
ATACTCCGGTTATCAGCTAATATGGAATCAGGGGTTAAATGAATATTGAAGCGAAGTTAAGAGTTTCAACACACACTCTTATATTCTCTAAGGTACTCGATACAATATTCTTGTGATAAATGGTCAACTCTTACTGGGAGAGAATTCCTACTCCGATTTACGCAGCGAAGTCGCGGGAAAAGTCGAAGTCTAAACTTCATACAAATATTCTCCACGTTCTAAGACTCTTAGTTCAGACTAATACGAAGGGTTGTGGTCTAGCGCCCTTTTACACCTAAATGAGGCCGTTTCCCGGGGTGGGGATGACCATATTTGGACATTTTCTAAAAGGTTCCACGCTAGACTCGCCCCGTGAGTCACCCACGCAAGGGATGCGTACGTG
>NW_017137536.1:0-382 GCF_001652005.2 Ceratina calcarata | reverse complement strand
CATCTATCTACAGCTTGTGGCTGTAAATATTTCCCCTATCAATGGCAGACTGTAAGAAATTGTTCCATTTTTTTGTGTTACGAGCGCCCGGACTATATTGATTTAGATAAAGGATGAAGCAGCTTAGGTACATGTTTACGGATGAGACATTTTTAGGTGCATAGTAACATAAAAATATTTACGTGTATAACATTACGATTAGGATGAATTTCTATTGATAACAGCCTTGACATCGATTAAATTACTCTCCTTCGCCGAAGCAAAGAGTGAACGAACTTATTTTCTAACCTAATATTTCAAGAAAATAAACAATAATATTTATTCGTTAACAGTCGTTGCCATAGTTAATATTATCTCACATGTTAATAAGTAAATATGATAT
>NW_017137535.1:0-382 GCF_001652005.2 Ceratina calcarata | reverse complement strand
GCACCCTGGTCTGGGGGTGCGTTTGGTGTTCAACTGTGTTTTGGCAACTGTGTGTAGTTGTGACGTGTTCTCGCTTGATTGTAGGTCTCGTACTCGTTTGCTTCTTAGGTATTATCTGTTTTCCGTTGTGTCCGGGTTTGTCTTTATGCTTTGGTGTTTTTATTTTCGGTTGTCGGCTGGCTTGGTGTTTTGGTTTTATGTTTCCATGCGTGTTGGCGGGTTTTTACGTTTTGTCGGGTTCTTTCTAATTCTTGGGTTTGTTAAGCGGTTGTGGGTGTCTGATTTCTATCCCTGTGGAATGTTGCGGATTCTGACGTCAGGCTCTTTCGTCGTGTCTATAGGTCTCGGTTTTTGGGGTCTCAGGTTGGTTGGGTGGTCCGGG
>NW_017137534.1:0-382 GCF_001652005.2 Ceratina calcarata | reverse complement strand
CTACCTCTTAAACATAACGACCAAAGTAAACTTAAAATTGCGAAAAAGAATTGTTATAAGAGTGATAGAAACAAAAATTCCCTGATTGATACTTGTAACTAAACATGAAATCTCTTTTAACTACTTTTCTGTAACACAGAATATATCATAAGTGTCTGTGATTTCAATCTGCTTCGTTCATTTATTCCGAATAATCCTAGCGTTTTGCAAGCCGCAATTGGACGAGCTAGCCATCTTAAACACTACCTCTTAAACATATCATCCAAAAATAAACTTAATTTGCATAAAAGAATTTGTTACAATAATAGTAATAGTAAAAAATAAAAATCTCTTTACATGACATTTGTAACTAAACGTTAAATGTTTCTTAGAAAAACTATGC
>NW_017137533.1:0-383 GCF_001652005.2 Ceratina calcarata | reverse complement strand
GGGATACAAGTCGACTTATAAGCGTTTAAGCCGAATGTATCTTGAAAGGTCACCTATATACCCAAGTATCCCTCAGTATTCCGATTACCAACTAGTTTTTCGGGTAGTTTCCGTTGTAATACACCTTCTTCTAGAGTTCGCAAGGGGCATTCATTCTTGTTTTGTACATATGTGGGNGCCTCCGATGAAATTCACCTTCTTCTAGGGTTCTCAAGAGGAATTCATTCTTGTTTTATACATATGTGGTATACAAGTCGACTTATAAGCATTTAAGCCGAACGTACCTTGAAAGGTCACCTATATCCCCAATTATCCCTCAGTATTTTGTTTACCAACTTGTTTTTCGTGTAGTTTCCGTTGTTATACACATTCTTCTAGGGTTC
>NW_017137532.1:0-382 GCF_001652005.2 Ceratina calcarata | reverse complement strand
TGTCTCAAGCTGCAGGCGTTCTAGAATTTTTCTCAACGAATGGTTGAATATTGACGATCATAAGCCATGGCTTAAACCGGTTTTAGATGCAATGCAAATTTCATTGCTCCCCGTGCCGTAAGAATTATACAATTAACACGGGACTGCCAGAAATTAATCAATATTTCAGTACAAAGTCGCATAATCGTAATATATTGAATTAATATTAATAGTGCATCTTTTAACGATTTTGATGTGTAGGAATGTTCCGAAGGTGTTCGCGAGAAGGTTCAAATCGCGGAAATTGCTTTGTGCGCGTTTTTTGTCGAGCATAACATTCCATCATTACAGCTCAATGCATTCCATTTCATGGTAGCGCCTATTTGATTGCATTATTAAACGT
>NW_017137531.1:0-382 GCF_001652005.2 Ceratina calcarata | reverse complement strand
GTCACCGCGAATATAAAAACTGATCAACACCGCCTGGCTAGCCGGATAGGTAGACACCAGTACACGTGTACCGAGAATTCGTGTCCGAATTCTCGGAAATTTACGTCACATAACAAAGAAGAAAGAGTATTCATTGAAACGGGAAAGAATATTCGTCAATTCCGCCGCTTAGTGGGGAATCGAGTCTTCCTGGTGACCTCGAGTTTTAACATCGGTCTTGTCGGCAGTTGACTGTCTAAGAGTACAAATCGTAAAAGGCGAATTTCCGTCTAGAATCGATAACTTGCTCAGCAACGGAATTTATGTATGCAGTTATTCTCTGATAGCGTTCTGATTTAGAGATTCCTCATCAGATCCAGAGTCAAGCACAAATTCCTTCCTT
>NW_017137530.1:0-382 GCF_001652005.2 Ceratina calcarata | reverse complement strand
ATTATCCTAATAAAGAACATCTAAATAAGAAATTGGAGAGCATCCAGACTGTAGCATTAAAGTTAGTAGCAGGCTTTAGAATGAGCTCTCCTAACAATCTAGTCTTGGCTGAAGTAGGTATTCCTTTTATAAAAGATAGGGGTATTTTTCTTGGGGAAAGTCATTTGATTAAAATAAGTTCGAATGCAAGTCATCCTACTAATCAATATGTAAGGGAATTTTATATGTCAGCTTCATCGTTTCAGGGTAAGATGAGTAAGGGTGTTCCTCATGTATTCTACACGTGTGTAGAGGAAGTTATGAGGATAGCAGATTTATGTAATAAGTATGTTTTTCGTACGTTTTGCAGATGCCCGACAAGTGTTGTATCCCTAATTGTACT
>NW_017137529.1:0-382 GCF_001652005.2 Ceratina calcarata | reverse complement strand
CGAACTCCCGTAGCGTAGAAACTATTAAAAAATTCCAACGCTGCGCCCAATGCACAAAATTATACGAACCCGTATTTAAGAACTTCGTCTTTAGAATGCAAATAATTTATTTTCCATAAAAAAATTCGTGGTTGAGGCGCATGAAAAATTCAGAATCGATTAGGGAAGTACTCGAAGGTGGGAGACAAGTTTTACGAACAACAGGAAGCTTCTACAAAACGGTGGCTAAAGCCTCCGGCTGTATGGCCACTTACTTTTATTACCGTGTTTCATCGTTTTACGATACGTCGCTATTATGCATTTCTCTCGCTCGTGCGTGCACTTCGGAACTCCGGCGTACACGCGTGAAAATGCATTTGCGATATGGGAGAACTGAAACCGG
>NW_017137528.1:0-382 GCF_001652005.2 Ceratina calcarata | reverse complement strand
AATTAATATTTTGGAAATTTCTGAACCGCAAACATTTGAAGAAGCTTTAACTTCGCTAGAAGCTATCCACTGGGAAAATGCTGTGAAAGAAGAAATAAATAGTCTTGAAAGCAGAAAAACTTGGCAAATAGTAGATTTACCTCAAGGACAACAATGTATCGGTTGTAGATGGGTTTACAAAATCAAGTTAGACTCGGGAGGCAACATTATGAGGTATAAAGCAAGACTGGTTGCGCAAGACCATACTCAGAGAAAAGGAGTAGATTATAACGAAACATATTCGACTGTGGCGAGTTTTTCCATTATTAGGATTTTATTAGCTTTAACTGCTATACAGGGTATTCCACCTAACTTGACCACCTCAAATATATCGCTTATCTTT
>NW_017137527.1:0-382 GCF_001652005.2 Ceratina calcarata | reverse complement strand
TGGACCACGGGACGTCCCAGCGGAGTTCGAACTCTCCATCCCTCCAGGCGTCGTCCCCAGATAAGTACGAGCCGATTTTATGCTAGCGGCCCGATGAAAAGTTTACGAGTTTTTCGAAAATACTTTCCTAATTCCAAGGGTGGGATTGATGAGTCATTAAATTTCGGGGTAGAAAACTGCAGCCGCTCGCTTAATTTAAAACCACTTCGCGGGGGATAGGGGAAGTTCTTAACGCGCAATTACGCTTGGCTCCTCTCCTTGTCCCGATTTTCAAACGCGCTGACATTAAGCGTGCAGCTTGCAACGTTTCACACCTAATCTCTCAATCTCTTCCGAATGTATCTCGCGGTTTTTTTTAAACGAAAATAAAAAACCAACAATG
>NW_017137526.1:0-382 GCF_001652005.2 Ceratina calcarata | reverse complement strand
GTATAATGTTTTTTAATAATTTCACTATTTCCACTCACAGTCGATCATTTTTAAATAAACCACTGAATAAAAATTGGGCCTTACTGTTCTTTTTTCCTTAAACAAAAAACAGAATACAATAATTGCTCAAATATAAAATACTGCATATTTTCGTGCGGGGGTTGTTTTGTATAAACGAATTTATTTCATCGAAGCGAGGGAGCGCGTGTCGCCGCGGAATAATAATCATAAATTTATGTGAATTGGCAACTTTCTGGCCGATACACAAAAATTTCCGGGCCAGCGGAGCGTCGATCCGATTCATCGGTCAACGTCGATCAAGAGAATAAAAAAAAAAAAAGTATCTGAGCGACGAATTCAGAGACCGCACGAAAGGAAGGGT
>NW_017137525.1:0-382 GCF_001652005.2 Ceratina calcarata | reverse complement strand
GGGGGGGTTTGTCAAGTTTCGAATTTCGTAATTGAGTAAGTTGGTATGACCCGAAATGGACGAGCTTTCGCGGAGATAATTATGCCCAAGGCTGAAAACAAGATTCCACGGCGATTAATTAAAGGACGCAGGCTGGGGATCATTTGTTTTCTTAATTAGCAAGTTTCAACGTTCAAGAGTTTGTCTTGTCCCATTAAAATTGAATCGCAGTTCCAAAGACATTCCGTCGATTATGCAGCTTGACGTACGTTCTATTCGATGTGAGACACGTTTTGCAAATCGTTTGCAAGTCTTTTTTATTAAATGAATAATCCAGTGAAAATTTAATAACACTTTAAAAGGTGTTGCACTTGGGAAAAAATTTATGAAATATTCGAATTCG
>NW_017137524.1:0-382 GCF_001652005.2 Ceratina calcarata | reverse complement strand
TTTCCTTCAATCGATGTTCCTCCTAGCTAAGAATTCGTATGTCTTGCCGAACCGGTTATTCACTACGTCTTATCACGAGTCTAATTAATTTATGCCGATGATCATACCGTGACGAACCGTCATAGACTTAGACTTAATCGGCGTTTTTTGCCGCGCAATTGGGCGAGTGTCTCGATAAACATTCCCGCTCCGGAGGTCGTATAAAATACCGATGTTGTCGATATGTTATTTTTCTCGCGGTTAGCTCGATCCGTACCTTCCAAGAGAAACCTCAATTCGAAGTTCGCGTAAAATCACTGACTCGCGAATCGAATTTATTTAAATTAATTTTCGATTTTTAAACATTCGTAAAAACGACATTTTTCGGAACGACGCTATTAAG
>NW_017137523.1:0-382 GCF_001652005.2 Ceratina calcarata | reverse complement strand
CGAATCATGGAAAACAAATTTTCCAATGGATCCTCATTCGATCTAGAAGTCATTAAAAATTTAATCCCACTTGTTTTCAGATCATTCCACAATCCTAATATATCATTGACAGAAATTTCTAAGCCTTCGAAACCTGGCGGTATTCTCAAACTATTATTTGCAATAGTACGCCATTTGCAACAATCGTTTAATAATTGTTTCAAATTGTTTTCGGCGTCCATTCGAATATCTGATAAGGCGCATCTGTTAGGGTTGAAATCGTTGCAAGTTCTACTGTTCAAGGAATCAAAAGTATCGTTCAGAATTCTGAAGAATTCGGCAGTATGCATGTAAGCTTGTATGTACACAAGCTTGGCACTGTGGCTTACAAACATGCGCGCGA
>NW_017137522.1:0-382 GCF_001652005.2 Ceratina calcarata | reverse complement strand
ATCCTGAGGACATACAGTAGAAAACAAAGATATGCTTTCGCTTCTAGATTGCATGCACATCCACATGGCATGCTTAAGAGAATAAAAATTTTTATCGGCTGAACAATCCTTCGCGTTTGAATTAATTAACTTTGTTGGAGATAAGTAAATATTACTGTTAGGGATGGTGCCCTAACTGAATGCCGGAAGGATGAGAATCGGGTTTTAATAAATGGTACGCACGTTTTCCCCAAAAAACAAACACCAATATTTATTTAAAAAAAAGAAGGATCCCCGAAAACTAACAGCGAATGGTCCAACCAACAATAAGATTAAAACGCAGGGAGATCTCCTCCAGGCTCGCGTCCACTGGTCCGGACCCGTCCGCCAGTTATTGTTGGGG
>NW_017137521.1:0-382 GCF_001652005.2 Ceratina calcarata | reverse complement strand
CCGTCCGTACGGACCTGCATACGCCACGAGTGCTCAGCCCGCAAAGGGTTAATAAACGTAGGATTCATGAAATATTCACGGAATGGTACGCGAAATAAACTGGGCACTGATTCAAACTGTTAAAAGTACTATTTATTCAACCATTAATTTTCGAGCGGGCAATTTAGTGGACCGGGAGCCAGTGACCAGCCCCAGCGCCGAACGGGCCTAGCTAGATAAGGGTGTGAAAAGTACCTTTGAGCCGGATGAAGCGCCGTTTACGCCATTCGATAGCTTATAAAAAAAGAAACATTCACTCCAATTTTTAACCCTATATCTCAACCAGGAGGGGTAGTAATCGGGAAAATTCGAAAAATCAGTTTTTTGAAGTTTTTCCTTATTT
>NW_017137520.1:1837-11411 GCF_001652005.2 Ceratina calcarata | reverse complement strand
GTCTCGACTGTCTGAAGACTGTGTGATACGTACAATTTTGATGAAGGCCATAGTTCTCAAGAGGAATTCAGTAATGTTTTACACATATGTTTGATAAAGGTCGACTTATACAAGTTTAAGCCGAACGAACCTCGAACGGAACCATATAACCACAAGTACCCCTCAGAATTCCACTTATCAACTTGGTCTTTGGATAGTTTCCGTTGAAATACACCTTATTCAAGTGGTCTCAAGAGTAATTCAGTAATGTTTTATACATATGTGGGATACAGGTCGACTTATAGCAGTTTATGCCGAACGTACCTCGAACGGACCCATATATCCACAAGTATCCCTCAGAATTCTGATCAAAAACAAGTTTTTCGGGTTTTTTCCGGTGAAATACACCTTCTTCATGTGTTCTCGTGAGGAATTCAGTAATGTTTTATACATATGTGGGATACAAGTCTACTTATAAGCGTTTCAGCCGAATGTATCTTGAAAGGACGCTTATATCCCCAAGTATCCCTCAGAATTCCGCTTATCTACTAGGTTTTCGGGTAGTTTCCGTTGAAATATACCTTCCTCAAGAGTTCTCAAGTGACATTCAGGCTTGTTTTATACATATCTGGGATACAAGACCACTTATAAGCGTTTAAGCCGAATGTACCTTGAAAGGGCGCATATATCCCCAAGTATCCTTCAGAATTCCGCTTACCAACAATTTTTTCGGGTAATTTCCGTTGAAATACATCTTCTTCATGTGTTCTCATGAGGAATTCAGTAATGTTTTATACATATGTGGGATACAAGTCGTCTTATAAGCGTTTAAGCCGAGTGTATCTTGAAAGGACGCTTATATCCCTCAGAATTCCGCTTACCAACAATTTTTTCGGGTAGCTTCCGTTGAAATACATCTTCTTCATGTGTTCTCATGAGGAATTCAGTAATGTTTTATACATATGTGAGATACAAGTCGACTTATAAGCGTTTAAGCCGAATGTACCTTGAAAGGGCGCATATATCCCCAAGTATCCCTCTGAATTGCGCTCGCCAACAAGTTTTTCGAGTAGTTTCCGTTGGCATACACCTTCTTCAAGTGGTCTCCAGAAGAATTCAGTAATGTTTTATACATATGTGGGATACAGGTCGACTTATAGCAGTTTATGCCGAACGTACCTCGAACGGACCCATATAACCTCAAGTATCACTCAGAATTCTGATCAAAAACAAGTTTTTCGGGTTTTTTCCGGTGAAATACACCTTCTTCAAGTGTTCTCAAGGGGAATTCAGTAATTGTTAGGGATAGGTGGCCCTAACAAGGAGTCCGGAAGAGAAACGGGAAAATAAGTTGTCTCACGGTTAATTTGAATGAAATCCCAAATTTATTTAAATGAAACCCTTGAACCCTTAACTTATAATAATAGATAATAGAAAAATAGAATGCAAAGCTGACGCAGAACAATTATATTGGCGGCGACCCGGCCTGATCGTCTGATCCCGTCCGTTCCTTCGAATTTTTAATCTCTGCAACCAAGAATATCCGAAATTCTATTATTTCACGTTTACACGTGTCTATTTATCGCCTGCGAGTTTATACCGCTCGCAGGTGTTTATGTGGACTGTATGTTAGACAAGGAGCGAGATACCTCGTACCTCCTTGTCTTCGACAAGAGAATCGATCGCTCTAATCCTCTTATCGTTTGGAAAACGATCTTAAAATCCGTTTTGAAGCGAGAAATCGCTGCGTTCAACACCGGTCCCTTTCTTTCAAAGAAATGACTGGCTGCAGACACAATGCTGCCCGAACGTTACTTTCCAGTCGGAAAATTAATGTAACGCTGGATTTCGATCCGCAAATCCTCGAAATCCGTTGAAGACCGCGAGCGAGTTTGCGACGAGCACGTCGTTCCAAACCGCTGTTTCGTTCCGGCTTGAACGGCACAACTTAAAAAAGCTGCAGGCTCACCGAACTCAGGTGAAACCACGGAGCGAGACGCGTTATGGAGTTGTTTGTAAGGCAACTCCGTTTAAATTGGGACGATGCCGTCTCAAACAGTTTCTTCTATCACCGAAAGGCAAAGGGATTAGCCACTCAGGGTCTTAATCTCGATAGAAGATCCCTAGCTCGTTTCGCCACGAACGAAANAAATTCAAGACGGAGAGTACCTCGGTCTTGACTTTATTTGCATGCAAAGGAATCCGGTAGCTTTTCAGAATTACTTCTGTTTCCAGCTAACACAGATCTGTCACGTGAGAAGTTCTTCGAAGAGGAGCTCTCTCTTCGATGGTTAATATCGAAGTGATGATGTTCGCTCGTCCGTCGCGATCGCGTGGCCACGATTTTCCGCGACTGCGTATAGGCTCGACTCATTCTGTCCTTTACTTTCCGACGTTCGCGAAATTATTTAACTCCTTTAACGACAATATCGTATGTTCGAATTCCAAACATACGATACTTGTCAACAGCGTGTTTCTCTAATTTTTAAATTCGACCCGGTTATCGCGGCCGTTTGTACTGTTTCTCCGCTCGGACGACTCGCGTCATAATCGGCTTAAGAGATTATTGACATGTTCCTTATGTTCTCGACGTGACGAATTCCCGTCTACCGACAATACCGTCGATTTTCGGGGAAGGAATATCCCGATTCTAAGAAACGTATGATGACTCATACGTTTCTGAACTTTAATTCTCCAGTTAAAAATGCGAATTTCTAACAGTAATGTTTTATACATATGTGGGATACAGGTCTTCTTATAGCACTTTATGCTGAACGTACCTCGAACGGAGCCATATAACCTCAAGTATCACTCAGAATTCCGCTTACCAACTAGTTTTTCGGGTAGTTTCCGTTGAAATATAAAATCCTCAAGAGTTCTCAAGTGGCATTCAAGCTTGTTTTATACATATCTGGGATACAAGACGACTTATATGCGTTTAAGCCGAATGTACCTTGAAAGGGCGCATATATCCCCAAGTATTCCTCTGAATTCCGCTTACCAACAATTTTTTCGGGTAGTTTCCGTTGAAATACATCTTCTTCATGTGTTCTCCAGAGGAATTCAGGAATGTTTTGCACGTATGCGGGATACATGTCGACTTCTATGCGTTTAAGCGGAACGTACCTCGAAAGGGCGCCTGTATCCTTAAGTATCCCCCACAATTCACCTTACCAACTATTTTTCGAGTAGTTCCCATTGATATACGCCTTTTCCAAGTGTTCCCAAGAGGACTTCAGGAATCTTTAACACATATGCGGGATACATGTTGACTTATATGCGTTCAAGCAGAACGTACCTCGAGCGGACGTTTATATATTCTAGTATTCCTCAGAATTCCGCTTACCAACTGGTTTTTCAGGTAGCTTCCGTTGAAATACACCTTCGTCAAGTGTTCTCAAGAGGAATTCAGGCTTGTTTTACACATATGCGGGATACAAGTCGACTTATAGCAGTCTAAACCAAACGTACTTCGAGCGGACGTTTATATCATCTAGTATTCCTCAGAATTCCGCTTAAAAACTAGTTTTTCGGGTAGTTTCCATTGAAATACTTCTTCTTCAAGTGTTCTCAAGAGGAATTCAGGCTTGTTTTACACATATGCGGTATACAAGTCGTCATATATGCGTTTAAGCCGAACGTACCTGGAAGGGGCGCCTATATACTCAAGTATCCTTCACAATTCCGCTTACCAACAAGTTTCTCGGGTAGTTTCCGTTGAAATACAACCTCTTCAAGTGTTCTCGAGAGGAATTCACGCTTTTTTTACACATATGCGGGATACAAGTCGACTTATAGCAGTTTAAGCCGAACGTACCTCGAAGGGTCGCCTATATACCCAAGTATCTCTCAGAATTCCGCTGTCCAGCTATATTTTCGGGTTGCTTCCGTTGAACTACAGCTTCTTCAAGTGTTCTCAAGAGGAATTCAGGAATCTTTGATACATATGTGGGATACAAGTCAACTTATATTAGTTTAAGCCCAACGTACCTCGAACGGACGCTTATATTCTCAAGTATTCCTCAGAATTCTGCTTACCAACAAGTTATTCGGGTATTTTCCGTTTGAATACATCTTCTTCAAGTGTCCTCAGGAGGAATTCAGGAATGTTTTATTCATATGTACGATACAGGTCGACTTATAACCTGTTAGATGGAGATCTAATTGGGTCCGAATAGTTGCGTTTAAGCCGAATGTACCTTGAAAGGGCGCATATATCCCCAAGTATTCCTCTGAATTCCGCTTACCAACAATTTTTTCGGGTAGTTTCCGTTGAAATACATCTTCTTCATGTGTTCTCCAGAGGAATTCAGGAATGTTTTGCACGTATGCGGGATACATGTCGACTTCTATGCGTTTAAGCGGAACGTACCTCGAAAGGGCGCCTGTATCCTTAAGTATCCCCCACAATTCACCTTACCAACTATTTTTCGAGTAGTTCCCATTGATATACGCCTTTTCCAAGTGTTCCCAAGAGGACTTCAGGAATCTTTAACACATATGCGGGATACATGTTGACTTATATGCGTTCAAGCAGAACGTACCTCGAGCGGACGTTTATATATTCTAGTATTCCTCAGAATTCCGCTTACCAACTGGTTTTTCAGGTAGCTTCCGTTGAAATACACCTTCGTCAAGTGTTCTCAAGAGGAATTCAGGCTTGTTTTACACATATGCGGGATACAAGTCGACTTATAGCAGTCTAAACCAAACGTACTTCGAGCGGACGTTTATATCATCTAGTATTCCTCAGAATTCCGCTTAAAAACTAGTTTTTCGGGTAGTTTCCATTGAAATACTTCTTCTTCAAGTGTTCTCAAGAGGAATTCAGGCTTGTTTTACACATATGCGGTATACAAGTCGTCATATATGCGTTTAAGCCGAACGTACCTGGAAGGGGCGCCTATATACTCAAGTATCCTTCACAATTCCGCTTACCAACAAGTTTCTCGGGTAGTTTCCGTTGAAATACAACCTCTTCAAGTGTTCTCGAGAGGAATTCACGCTTTTTTTACACATATGCGGGATACAAGTCGACTTATAGCAGTTTAAGCCGAACGTACCTCGAAGGGTCGCCTATATACCCAAGTATCTCTCAGAATTCCGCTGTCCAGCTATATTTTCGGGTTGCTTCCGTTGAACTACAGCTTCTTCAAGTGTTCTCAAGAGGAATTCAGGAATCTTTGATACATATGTGGGATACAAGTCAACTTATATTAGTTTAAGCCCAACGTACCTCGAACGGACGCTTATATTCTCAAGTATTCCTCAGAATTCTGCTTACCAACAAGTTATTCGGGTATTTTCCGTTTGAATACATCTTCTTCAAGTGTCCTCAGGAGGAATTCAGGAATGTTTTATTCATATGTACGATACAGGTCGACTTATAACCTGTTAGATGGAGATCTAATTGGGTCCGAATAGTCGAGGAGGAGTAGGTTCAGACAGGATGTTTAATAAATAAAAAGAAATAAATTCCAATTTGGTTGGACAATAAGTCGATCTCTTTCTAATTAATATGTTTCCGAGAGAGAAACACATTTTGTCGAGAATTCTTAATTCGAAAAATCTCGTTACGCGGAGGCCGACGTTTACCGTGCGAGGCGGTGTTTACATCGCGTTGCCGAGCATAAGAAATGTTATGCTATTTCTTATGCCCGGAAACCGTCTGTATTCCGTTGAACTATGCTTATATTTCCGAGAATTCGTAATCGAATTCGTAATCGAATTCTAGGAACACGGATTAACATAAGAAATGCAGGCCGAGCAATGATCTTAAGCCATGCACCATTCTAATCTTCAAACATACCGCCCCCCCTTGCGGGAATCCCGCAACCAAAGAACTAAGAACAATTAGAATAATTCCTTAAAAAGTCCAGCGTGATCATTGCCTCTTATAATTTCGACGAATCAAGCAGAGCGGACTCGACACGTTTTCGATCACCCTTCAGTATCCGATAAAAGCGGATACAATATGCGGTGACGTGGAGTAAACGTTTCCACGTCGAGAATCGGAGGAGAAACTCACATTCTTTATCCGGTGTGACGTCGGCATGTGTCCACCTTCTGTCTCAAGCGAAGCAGGCGTAACTGGCCAGTCTGCTTCAGACTTGTTCAACCAAGATGGTCCAGAAAACCAGAGCTTATGAATTTAAAAGCTCTTCGGCCTCAACACCACGCGAATTTAAATCTGCGGGTTTGTGTCGAGTGGGAATGTGCTTCCACTCAGCGCTAGGCGAGGTCGTCTGGATTTTCGACACTCGATTAGCTATTACTAGCTTCCAAGACGACGGATGCTTGCGCAGCCAAGCCAGCGCGATTGTTGAATCAGTCCAACAAACGACACGTTCCACTACAACTGCCAGTGAATTCTGGAGGTGGTGGAGTAGCTCGGCGAGGAGGAGCGCCCCATTCAATTCTAAAACTGGAACGGTCAGCGTCTTAATTGGAGCGACTCGCGTTTTAGCCATCAACAGCGAGGTATGCACGCTGGAGTCGACTGCAATGACACGCAGTGGCAGAATAAGCCGCCAAGGATGCATCACGGAATCCATGTAATTCTACGGATTCTACATCACTCCCAATTCGAATCCATCGAGGAATCTTCAATTCGTTCAACTACATCCAATCCTCGCAGAACGAATTCCATGTTCTTTATGTCTCCGTCGATACTGGCTAGTCCCAATGGAGTTTCTGCAACCATTGAGCCTGCATCAGTATCTTAGTTCGGACGACAACTGGTGATAGCCAGCCGAAGGGGTCGTACAGTTTCGCGAGTTTTGAAAACGAAGTACGCTTCGTTATCATTGTCGCGGTTGGTATGAACCGTAGAAGATTAATGAAGAAATAATCTCCCGATGATGCCCATCGCAATCCGAGGATCTTCAATTCAGGGTCACTGAATAGTGTCAGGTCAACGGCGTGGGAATGTTCACTTCGAGGAATATTTCGGAGTAAATCTTCCGAATTTTCTGCCCACTTGCGAAGGTTAAATCCTCCTCCTTTTAATAGAGCACACACCTGCACGCGTATCTCTTCAAAGCGCGTCTTATCAGGTGCACTCATAAATACGTTGTCGATGTAGATGTCTTTTTTCATTACTGGTACCGCAAGCGGGTATTTATCATCGTCTCTTTTGGCAAGTTCCAGTAAAGTTAGCATCGAAAATAGGGCGCACAGCCCGTACCGTATGTAACGGTATTGAGTTAATAGGATAGGTAGGCGGGTTTAAACTCTGGAGTGCTCAGGGGGGGCGCGGGGCCACGGGGGCATACGGCGGCGCGCGAGGAGAGGGATCGCGAACGTACGCGGACCCTAACGCGGTTTACGGGGAAAAGGGAGGTCGAGCAAAAATCACCGATCCTGCAAATTTGTAGTGTGTGAGGAGAGGGATCGCGAACGTATGCGGGCCCTAACGCGGTTTACGGGGAAGAGGGAATCATCGCGATCTCCAACAAATCGCAGATTTTGCGAATTCCTCTCGCGGTACGCAGGAGAGGAATCGCGAACGTGTGCAAAGCCTAGTGCGGAAGAAGAAGGATCGCGAACGTAAACGAAGCCTAACACATGTGAGAAGAGAAGAGGGGGTATCACTGCACGCGACCAACAATACATGATAGTAGGTAAGTAAATACAATTGTATGTGTATGTTAGAGATTGATGTTTCGAATAAGAGAGAGATTGAAGAAACTACTAAGTGAGATTAAATGTAGTATGTCTTACCGTCAAAGAAGTGTATCTGCAAGACGGTGCACGTATCTTGGACATTCAGGCAGCACCCTCGTAGCAGTCGTTACACATCGTCCAGCGATGTATCTTTTTGTTTCGATGTTTTTTTTCAATGGGTCTGAATAGATTACGAAGAAATCGTCTGTCTTAAGTGTCACGTGCGGGTTTTGTGCTTCAGAATTTAAAAATACTTTTCCGCATTTCAGAATTTCGTAAATCGAAGTATTTATCGATACACTCGTTACATCCTTCAACGGGGAATAAAGTCCAACAGTCGTTAAACAAGCCAGTGAAATTACTCACATTTCCGAAGGCCGTAATTCGAAATATTTGTTCATGCATTCATTGCATCTCGCAACAGGGAATAGTGTAAATATTCTATTTCTGCATATCATACAATTCTTAAAGTTTATATATCTTAGACGTCTCACAATTAGGTGTAGTCGTGAGACAGTACATTGCTCTTGGGCATTCATTGGTAGCCCATCAAAACAGTCGTCACAAATTTTCTGACGCTGCACGTCGGTTCTAACTGTATATAGCACATCACAGTCTGATTTTATATATGACAATTGTAAAAGTGCATCGTAGGTTTCCAACACACACCATCCCACGGAGCACTGCATGCGTCCAACCGAGCATTAGCCTCTGATTGGAAGAGGAGGCTATGATATATACTGGCATGGCTCAGCACAAGAATATAGTATGGCAGCTCCCGAAAAAAAAATCGATACCCATTGAGAAAAAAATATCGAAAAATAAAAAGAATACAAAAATATTTTTTAAAACGACACAACTCTCGGCACAACTCTCGACACGACTCTTGACACGACTCTCGAAACAATAATGAACAGTCTCGATCGACCCTCTTGCTCATGGGGAGATGTTATAACACCCCCATCAAGAGACTTAGGTCTCTACCAAGAATTATGTAACAAAAAGACGCACAATGTGCGCACTCTGCAAGTATGCAGGTGGTTTTCTCAAGAAGAAATTGATGAACATCTTGCTCATGGGACGTGTGATAACAGCCTCCATCAGGAGACTTAAGTCTCTACCAAGAATTATATAACAAAAAGACGCACAACGTGCACACTCTACAAGTATGCACGCGGCTTTCCCAAGAAGAAATTGATGAAGTGGTGTCGAGCCTTCGAGATTCCACCTCAATATTGTAAAAGTGATATGAAGAATTGAGAAGAAAGGACGTGCATACTGTACACTATTAGACAGCCAATCATGAGCTGAGAGAGAGGAAATTGAATCTGAAAATGGGAATATTTAGTATGCACGTTTAAAAAAATTTACCACCTAATTACCATTTCGTAATAAATGTCTTTTTATTTCACAAATTAAACAAAATATTTTTTTTTAATCATTAAATAATATACATAATTTTAATACATTTTCCATGGCGCATACGCCATTGTGTAATGCGCATCTATACGGCGCGTCTTGCAGCGTCGACAATCTTGGAACGTCTACTTCGAGATCTGTGTCAGCATCTAGAGCCTGGATTCCAGTTAACCTCCATAGCCATTGTTTCTTCTCCGATCCCTTTACAATAACCGTTCGGGAATGTTTCAAGGCCTGCGTCAAGCAATTCCTCACTTTTTCGTATGGTACATATCCATCCCTCCAGTTAATTCCATGATGTTTTTTCGTTAGCCACTGGACCTGACGTTTTTCACTCGATGTTAATCGATGTAATCCGAATGGAGGTTCGAACATCCAGTGTAATAGTTTATCTCCATTTAATAAAATTGCGGCTTCTTTTACAATGAAGTCGTTTGAGATTGTCTTAAAACCTTGCAGATCCACGTACGTTGCATGAGTCATGCTGTCTCGTCAATGTTTTTCAGACGAA
>NW_017137520.1:0-1248 GCF_001652005.2 Ceratina calcarata | reverse complement strand
TCGTACAAGTCCCAAGAGCGAAAACTCATAGGTACCAATTGACCTCTTTCGAGAATACGTAATAGCGACAATTTGTTTGCTTCTTCCAAACTGACATGTGGCATTCGCCACTGCACTTTGTATAGTTCAATTTTAGGTTTTAAAGTGTCATCTCCGATCAAAGCGTTCAGATCGTTTCGAGATCGAATTAAGATCAATTCTTGTCGTACGTTAACGGTAATCTGCTTATAGTCTTCGCCGAAACCGAATAACATGCTGAATGGAACGCAGAAATTAAAATCTGTAGCGTCAGCGTTGAGCTTTTGATACCAGCCAGCGATGCCGAGAACTATATCTTTTCCAAACAAGCGTGATTCGAATGACGATGAATATCCACTCATCATACGTGCAAACAATAATACGATGAAGAGTGAACTTCGCTCCTCGTATAAGATTAACTTTACGAAACCTAATAACATTGGATCGCTGTTCGGTTTTTCTACAGATTGTGTACTTACGCCTAAAATGTGGCACGAATCGGACGCATCTGTAGACATGAATGTTAACATAGTTCGAGTCGAATGCAACATAACGGCCGGCTCGTACGAATTCTCACCTCGAGTTCATCCAGGATATAAAACATCTGAATCACCACCACGAGTCATTTATCTTCCAATCGTCATGCGAGTAAGAGATGACTTGGAGATACGCATCGTGGATCAGATTGAAATGATATTTATTGAGAGCACGAATTTTATATCGAGTTTTCCTTTAGGAATTTTATACATAGTTGTCCACACGTAGTTGTAAGTAATTTTTATGTTTGGACCAAAGTAGTCCATCAGTTCTATAGGTGGTTGCAGATTGCCAAACCTATCAAAATATTTGATATTATGATCATGTTTTATATACGCGACCCAATGTGTTCCAAGACCGCTACTTTAATCAGAGAGAAAAATGAGAGTGCTCAAGTCCTGGTTTTCGCATCCACCCATACTAGTGCTGCACCTTGCGGCCAGTTGGGGAGGAGGCTCCACCGTAGCATATGTCAGAACCTTTTTAGGAGAAATCTATCGTGTTCAGTTCCACCGTAGCGGAGACAAGAACCTCCAGTTCCATCGTAGCGGAGACAAGAATCTCCATTTCTACCAGAGTTCTGCATAGGACGGAGCGACGGGCCGATCTCCTCGCAGCTTGCGATAAGGCGAACATGATACCTTTCTGCCTGGAGCCCGTCACACTGCGGCGCGCCTGAAACACCGCGGCGCG
>NW_017137518.1:0-382 GCF_001652005.2 Ceratina calcarata | reverse complement strand
AGTTTTATTTCACTGTCATGGAGGATCGTGATATTGATATACTCGTGTATGTTCGTATCGCGTATACAACGTTAAAGAGATCAGTACTCTAGCCAGTCTGTTTTCTGCAGAAATCAGCGACGGATGTGCTAGTGTCATCGTGTGCAGGTATTATATTTCACACATCAATTAAATATACGTAATATCGAATATATTTTTCTGTAAAACTGGATCATGCAATTAATTTCAATGGTTAGGATCCGTAGATATGATCGTCGTAAACTCTATATTAGAGATATTTAGAGATGCAGAAATTTAATTTTATTCAATTAGTATTCCAGCGCAGGCTACATAGTTTTAATAACATTCTAAATAGCTTCCGTTAGAATTTCGTTTTCTGATG
>NW_017137517.1:0-382 GCF_001652005.2 Ceratina calcarata | reverse complement strand
GAGCTAAGCATGTGTGTAGAACCCTAATATCAAATAATCCTAATTTCAGTCATACTTTAATATGCTAACAATAAGCATTATGATCTTTCTGATAAAACGTTGTGATAAAATTTTAGATGTTTCATGTTCTGATTTCATATCTTATTATTAGACTTCGGATTTTATGCATTTATAGAAAAATGTTATGTACAGAAAATATAAAAAGTATGTTAAATATCTAGAAACATAGAAAATATCAAAAGTGAAATGCATATTCTGATTTTTAAAATACACAAGAAATTCCTATTTAGAATTAATTTTTTATATTGACATTACGAATGATTTACTTTTATGAAGATTCGCAGTCTATTTATTATTCATCATTTCGTTCACGGTTATACAT
>NW_017137515.1:0-382 GCF_001652005.2 Ceratina calcarata | reverse complement strand
TGGTCTCTCGTCTGATTTCCTACCATTATTAATATGGTAAACCAGGCGCTTATCGAATTCCTCGGTGGATTCCATTTGGGTTTTGAGAAAATTGGAAAAAATTGGCTGACCGTTTATATCGACTTGACTGCTCCAGTTCCTGATATGAAATTGACGAGTACCGTTTTGTTAGCACAATTATTAGTCGGTTTTTTGCATCATTTATTATGCTGTTCCGGATCAGGTAACGTCCACACGATGTTCCTCTGATGATGCTCCTGACATTCCCGATGGTCCAGTGGTTGGGTGTTCGGTGGAGTCCAATGAAAATTTCGCTGTTATCTGCCTTCCTGACTGCTCCCTCTGTTTTGTTTGACTCCGGTTCCGTATGATCTCGCCTTTT
>NW_017137514.1:0-382 GCF_001652005.2 Ceratina calcarata | reverse complement strand
TTGCAAGAGACATTGTGTCGTTGGTTTCCAGCCTTGAGTTATTGTATGCATATCGCGGTACGGGAATAAATGAATAAATGTCTTGTAACGCGAATCGATTTCGTTGGATTTTCGTGCACGCGTCAATTTATTCGGCTCGTGCGTCTCCTCTTTTGTTCGCCGGGTTATTCTTGGAATGGGTGCGAATTGAAAGGACGCCGTTTAAATTGCAAATAGCCGGCGGAGTGTGGCATTGTGAAATTTGCTCACTCCCATTCTTCGTAACGGTCTCGTCGGTCTCCGGTTCAGATTCTGAATTGTTTAGAATGTATAAAAAAAAAGAAAATAGCAAAATTTGACCCTTGAAGAAGAATCAGTAAAGCAAATCTTTAAATAAAAAATT
>NW_017137513.1:0-382 GCF_001652005.2 Ceratina calcarata | reverse complement strand
GATTCCATAGTCTGAAACGAACGATCGTCAGCAATGACGATGGAGTCTTTAGCAAAATGAGAAACAATATTTTTGGACGATCCGAGTAGATAGGAGAAATATTCGCGAAACGAGTAATAAAGAGTAGAGTCCTGAAGACGTCGTCGGCGAGATGAAAGTATCATCCCTCTGTGCGAGATACGTCGTCAAAGGGACACGCGTGTCTGGTCCCCAGCCGTGATTCTCGCTCGACTGCTCGCCGTCTCGCCTTCGGTCCACCGATGCCGATGTGTCGCGCATTATTCCTTCCGTCTTCCTCTAGTTAATAACGTATGTACATATTTCTCTGTCGTTGCACAAAGAAAATTCCTTCTCTCTTTTTAAACACCCTCGTTTCACCATT
>NW_017137512.1:0-382 GCF_001652005.2 Ceratina calcarata | reverse complement strand
TGAATAAAGAAATTGGCCATACTTTCACGATGAGGCAAATTTCTGGATGGTACTATTGTTCGTTGTAAGAATTGGTTCGATGATATGTCCTGCGGTGTAAAATGTTCGTGACATACTCTATAATTCCGGAACACTCTTCCAGAGTCCATGTTTTTAATCTTTTCATTTCCAACTGCTTCTACCCATTTATTATAACGCTCTTCATCCTTAACAGGATTTGGAAAGTGATGTCGTGGGGACGTACGATCCTCGCAACCAGGTACGCAGCAGTTGTGGTACACCATTTGAAAATCCGAACTGAATAAAATTATTCTGAATTTCATGCCTCCCTTTCTCGCTTCTTTTACAACATTACGGATAATAACTAATAATGTACTATTTG
>NW_017137511.1:0-382 GCF_001652005.2 Ceratina calcarata | reverse complement strand
GTGCTATTGAGGCCGAACTCGCAATTATGCTTTTACAGTAGGCCGATCGTCAGCTTGAGGATGGTCGCCAGGCGGTGGTACGTAACGAGTGTCTGCCTGAGGACGTATTCAGACCGGCATCGGCGATGTCAGCGTCGAAGTGCCTAAGGCTAGGGACCGCGGCGGTGACGGTATGCATTTCAATAGCGCTTTACTACCTCCCCACCTGAAGTCGGCTAAATCTGTTGAAGAGTTGCTGTCGTGGCTGTGGTACCTGCGCAGAATTACTACTCGGGGATTTTACGAAGCTCTGGCGGCTTTGTTCAGCGCCGGCACCGGGCTCTCGGCCAGCACCATAAGTCGGCTGAAGGCGCAATGGCTGGATAAACATCCCGCTTGGGCG
>NW_017137510.1:0-382 GCF_001652005.2 Ceratina calcarata | reverse complement strand
GTATAAATTGAGACAATCAACAATCTATTTTAATCTTATAATATTTTCGAGAAGTTGAGATATTGTTGGAGCCACCTTAAATAATGAAATAGAATATCAGATTTAGATCCCTTCTTGACGTTAAAATTATCACTCGTTAAGGACATATAGGACAAGTGAAAGTATTCTATTAATTGAATTAAACATTTCGTTCTTTAATTTATTTTATTTCCTACCATAGTAATATTTAATTTATTTTATTTTCTACCCTACGATCGCTTTTCACAGTTTACTGCTAACATTGTGAATAGTATGGGAACAATAATGAGGTATCATAGCCCTACTAGAGATGAGCTAATGCATTGATCGATAGGTTTACTCGTACACCTAATGTCAGTTTGAA
>NW_017137509.1:0-382 GCF_001652005.2 Ceratina calcarata | reverse complement strand
TGTGCTTAGAAGATATTCAACGGTACGAGACTCTCATAACGTGCACAAGAAAAATTAAAATTGCTACGCAAATGAATAGAAGATATTTGTGTTAGAATTTATATTGAACGTTAGATTTGGAACGTTTATGATCTATTATAGACAGATATTCAAATGTACGAATAGCCACTAATTCTTTGAGAGAAGACGAAGTCTTGAACACAGCAGGAATATCCCATTAATAAAACATCTCGTTTCTCTCGATACCCAAGTAAAGTAATTCCCGGTATGAATTTATTAAAACCGAGACAAAGAATGAACAGAAGGGAGATACGAGTTGCTTGTATGCGTTTTGAATCGAACGTTAAAGGGCGCGTAACTCGATAAGACCCGGATCGCCGTG
>NW_017137508.1:0-382 GCF_001652005.2 Ceratina calcarata | reverse complement strand
CGATTGCCGGATTTAGGTACGTCCGTATCAGATTATCGGCCGGAGATATCTTCGGCAGGTGACGTCAAATCAATAGAATCAGCGATCTTACCGAAATCTTTTGTCTCACAAATTAAATCGCGGTCCCAATTATTTCTCGAAAAATGTTTTGCAAGAAGATCGAACGGTCTCATTTATACGGCTTTGTCGTTTGTATAGTATTTGTTCCTCGATCTTCTATATAAGGTAATTTGATCAACAATCTTTTGGCAAACGACAGGCGTGATTGAAGACTTTTTTTTAGAACGGAATCCGTCAGATTTTGTGAGAATAAACTCGAAACTGTTGATCGTATTCTTTTTCTGTTATCGAGCTTGTCTGCAGTCTTCCCCTTTTTTTTTTT
>NW_017137507.1:0-382 GCF_001652005.2 Ceratina calcarata | reverse complement strand
CGATAATTATTGGAACTCTTCTCATTTCCGGATATACGACTCTTTTTATTTCTTTCAGGAATTTTTCGAATGTGTCGGGGGGCTTATTCGGCGAGAAATAACATCCGCATATCAGGAGCTCGTCGTTGCCGGCGAGAATGAAGCCTTCTCCCGAACTTCTTACTATGAAGGATGACGTTCTCTCGTTGTCATTAAGGTAGATTGCGGCTTTTCCGCTCGGGTCGCTGAGCCATTTCTTGTCGAGGTTTCTTCGTGGTTCGCTGATTATACCTATATCTGTGTTGGTATCCTCACAGTATTTTAGAAATAGCAGATGCGCCGCGTACGATCTGTTCAAAGGGCCTAGCTGGATAAGGGGGTCAAATGTGCCCTTGAGCCGAAT
>NW_017137506.1:0-382 GCF_001652005.2 Ceratina calcarata | reverse complement strand
TACATCAGATCACACATGTAAATATATTATCTAAGGTTTTTGGGAAAACCGTAGCTTCGAACCCTACGTCTAAATATAACTTTCCATCCTTAGAACTATCTTAGTGAATAAATTGTTGCGAAAATGACTACTTAAAATTATATATTCCTTGGAGTAGCAAATAATGTGCCATGTAATTAGTTAACCAACAGCAAATAAATTTCATCACATGATACATTTACAAAAGAACTTAGACTGCGAATTTCTGTGCGAAATTAAACATTTATAGTATCAGTTTTAAAGACGTGTTGTAGATAAATTATAGTAATAGTCTGATCATTCAAATATTGACTCATGTATGCAACATTTGATATTCTGAATTGTTTTATATATTATACTTGGT
>NW_017137505.1:0-382 GCF_001652005.2 Ceratina calcarata | reverse complement strand
GATTCAATACGAAGATTACGCATGGGTTACATGCGCTTCGTAGAAATATTGCATTTCTTCCTGGAAGATTGACGGTATCGTCAATCGCTGGGAATTTCATGTTCCGGGTGTTCGTAGCATCGAACAATAGAAGGAATGTGAAGACAATTCGCTAATTCCTTAATCCGCCAGGTGCACGGTAGACTCGGAAGAGTCCGTGTATAAGAAACCCCAAAAAAATTAACCCTTTGAAAAAGAAGATGTAAAATAGAAAGAATTAACAGTGCGAAAGGGACTGTGATCACGGAAGGAAGAGAACATCAAGTGTAGGTCACTGACCTGCTCCAACGAGGAGAGATTACTAAAGAGTGGCAGCCTTATGGGACCTCGCGGCCCGAAAACC
>NW_017137504.1:0-382 GCF_001652005.2 Ceratina calcarata | reverse complement strand
TGGTCGGAAGTTCTCCCTGCGGTGTTGCTCGGTATAAGAGCAGCCGTCAAGGAGGGCGCACAAGCAACAGTGGCAGAGTTGTTGTATGGTGTTAGGGGATAGGTGGCCCCTAACGGGTCCGGAATAGAGGTGCGAACGCGAAATGAACCGGACACTGATTTACACTTTTTAAATGCCGTTTATTTAATACCAAGTGCACTTGGGACGTAGACCTTCAGGGCCTGGTTTCCGGAATAGCCGGGTTTAAACAGTTAACGTCTTCGACGATCTGTATTTCTGAAATGTTGCAAATGCAAATTAATAAGAATTTCGTCACACTTCAAGCTCGTGCGGAAAGAGTCGCCGCTTCTAGGCAGAACTCTGCGCAGTGGACTGTATGATT
>NW_017137503.1:0-382 GCF_001652005.2 Ceratina calcarata | reverse complement strand
GAAACACTTCCGCTGCACGAATATCCCCTATAGACTGTGCAAGATAGGCTTGACCGCCCTGCAATTGCGTACATGAGCGCGAGAGAGAGTAGCTATCCTGTAAATAGCATGAAATACCAAAATTTTGCCAATTAGGTTCGGAAACTCTCGTTGGGCCAGCTTACAGCTGATTTTAATCCGTATCGCAGACGGAATTCTCGACGTCTGCACGGCGAAAAGCGGACTGTGGAATTCTCAGAACCTTCTCTGAAATTCGTCGTTCGCACGCTTATCGGTCGACACACACATTAGGAATAATAAGATTCGGCCGTACGCGTGTAATTGCCGATACACGGCTCTCTGTCTTACAATTAGACTATTCGCGACTCTCGTACTCGTACTC
>NW_017137502.1:0-382 GCF_001652005.2 Ceratina calcarata | reverse complement strand
AAGTTAATCAATACACCACAATATGCATACGATCACTTTTTCGTTAACAGAACAATCTTCTTCCTTTCATTCGATTATTGTTGTCTTGTCCTTTGCCTGTTTCACGTGTCAATTGACACGACAGTTGTCTCAACACAACTGTCATTGACAATTACATAATACAGTACTCGAGCACATTTTTCTTTTTTAGACTTCAGTTGCGGATGTCGCGCGAGTGTCTTGAAAGTGTAGGGCATACCAATAAATAGTAGAAAGGAAATAATGTATGTAGAAAACCAGTTTTTAAAGTCAAATTTATTGTTACACAATCGTTACGAGATTTACCGTTATCTTGTGCGTGGAGGCCAGAAGTTTTAAGTTCGCGTAAAACATATTTTATTGA
>NW_017137501.1:0-382 GCF_001652005.2 Ceratina calcarata | reverse complement strand
GTATTTGGGGAGCCTTAAGCAGCCGGTTGGTCGGTAATAAATCATCACAAATCCTTTGGCTTAAAAAATGTGTTCTCGACAATGAGGAAATAGAGGGTTCAAGGATTAGGACCGAAAAAACTATGAACAATGGAAAATATCGGTTTGCGGACGCAGGTATGAGGACCTGCTGCTAGCAATTAGGGAATGCCACTTTACGACAGGTCTAAACACACACTTAAGAAGAGTATTCTTTCGATCGGGGACAGGTACATGAACAAAAAACTAAGCTTTTATCCGCACCAAACGTACACAAAAAACATTCCGAACAAGTTTCGCTCGGCGCGTTCTAAAGCCGGGTATTCATCTGAGCACGAATGCGAACGAGGCAAGGCGAGTCCGA
>NW_017137500.1:0-14070 GCF_001652005.2 Ceratina calcarata | reverse complement strand
GTTAACTTTTAATTCGTATCACTTTATTAATTTTTCAAGTATAACATCAGGTACACAAATAAAGAAATCATTAAAATATTTATTTCATCATTTCATCATGGGTTGTTACGAGCTGTATGAACCTGGTACTCGACTTTAAGTAAACAATTCAAACGACTATGCATTCGATTACCTTTGGTTTGTACCCGGTTGTACCACTCTTCAATTCGTTTATACCCTTAAGGGATGAAAGATCGGGGGGGTTGGGAAAAATATCTAGCACTCCATTTTAAGATATCGCAATATGCGAATGGTCATTCGATTAAGCATCGTTTGTACCCGTTTATACCGCATTCACATTCGTTTGTACTCCCGGCGGTTCGTTTGTACCGCGATCGGAAGACAGGGGTGGAAGATAACTTCCACGTTTTTCGAGATATTCCAAATCCGCGAACGGGTGCGGTACTCCCGGGGTACAAAGGAATGAGAATGCGGTACAAACGGGTACAAACGATTCGGAAACAGTCTGAATTGATTGAGATTTATGTACAAAAATGGTGGAGAAGGGCACAAAGAATGCGTTCCTCACGATCGACCTGTTTTCATTAATAGTCATCTATTCTGTAAAGTCGATCAAGCAGACCGTGCAAATGATCTGTTGAAGAGAGCAAATGGGATTGAATGATACATAAAGTTCTCCCAGTCGAAATTGATGATTTCTTGAATTAAGAAGTTTTTTTGAGAGATCGAGGTTGTTTGAGTACAATCTTGCTTGACGGCTACCGCTTCTCAAATAGCAAAATTGGAGAATTTTTATTTTAATTCTCAATATAATTTTCCGTTTATATTTTTATAATTTTTGGCAGTTGCGTCATTCGAGTTCTATAAGCTATTATTGAATTTAAAATAAGTTACACCAAAAAAGTTATGACATTTAAAATCTCGAAATGGCCTATTTCATTATATTTTCGAACTAATTATTATATTTTTGTCAAAATAAGTTCCAGAAAGTAATTAAATGAGGAGGAACTGGCAAATTTCCTTTATGAATTCATTATTTGAAAATTATTTGTAAAAGTAAACTTTGCAGGATATCATTTGGGGTAAAATACAAATTCTATCTACCACTAATAGATTATAAATTATTCAGTACTTTTGTTCCATAACGTTATAACTTTTATTTTTATATGCAATTTTCAAACAACCAACTTATCAATAGAAGAAGCTTGACTTTTTGCTACTTTCTGGAATTTATTTCGACAAGAATATAATACATATAATTATATACATATGTATATAGTTGATCATTTCAAACAATAGTTCTTCATTACAATTAATCTACACCCTGTATGGAATAGTGTCTCAGTTAATTTTAGTACACTGCGTAAAATTTCCTCTTTTACGGAAAATTTTTCATCTATTATATAAACGATCATTGGTAATGCATTATTAGTATGCATTGGATATTGTTTTAAAATGCCACTATCCTAATGAATGTATCAATGTTATCACGCTAATACGATTCATCGTAATAATTATTCAGACCGTTCGGCGTCGAAAATTGTAGGAAATAACTGCTTAGATGATATCGTGATCTGGGACCGTGAATTTCATTTTCCCGGACGTTCTCAACACAAAGTGTTCAGATTATCGTTATCACGAGGTGGGACGAACACGTGAGTGCGCGCACGCGATCGCATAAAGTTAAATTAACAGCGCACAAGACGTGCGTGTGTAGGTGTGACACGCTCGTAGATCAAAGCTGAATCGAAGCATGGAGAGCAAATAGATGCGTCTCCACTGTTCAAATCGAAGCGTGATACGCGTCTGCCGTTCGCACCTTAGCTTAAACTGTTATCTTGTAATGCACTCTGATCTAATTTATCAAGTTTCTCAAGATTAGTTAACGTAGTTTCTTGAAAACTCTGTCTGAAAATTTTTTTCTTACAGAAACTAACGATCAAAGTCGAAGAATCATGCAAGAAACAAAATATCGTATAACGTGTGTTCTAAATAAAACATAATAGAAGACGCAAGGACGATCAGAATGATAGTATGAAATAATTTTCCCCAATCTATGTCAGCGTCATATTTTGAATTTATTAAGATTTCTGTGATACATAGAGTGTAAACAATAGTAACAATGAGATAAAAGATAAATGAAGTTTTAACACGAAATCTATTAAAATCTTAAAAATAATTTCATATTTTCGCGACACACGAATTTTCGTACGCGACGACGAACATTGGCGTAGAATATCAAACAGTTTTAATTCACCCATAATCTATCGAATATTGCAAATTCCACGATGATAAATTGTGTAGTTATTAGAATAAGATAGATTGCTAGACTGTTGCTAGTAATTCAAGAAATGTTATTACTTCGCAATCGCGAGCAGCATTAACTATAATACAGTGTAGTATAGAATGTGGTGATGCATGGGTTGCGGCTCGAAAAGGTTCGGCCCCGTTCGAAACGCAATTTGATGCAATTTCTCGTTCAGTCGAAACTTTTAAAGTTGTTAGCGAGTGTCACACTGCGCCGTTGGCCAGCTGTGAGAGAGGCTCTTTCGCGTTCCCCTGGTATGCACGCATTCACATCGAATGCGCACGTTTTTCGCCTGCATTTTGTGGAACTTTTACTTCAAATTGGACTGCTTCTTTAATTAATTATTTTTCAAACAGTTTTAGGAATGAAACGATAATCTTCGATAGGTATTTGTGTATGCGAACAAGTATATTAATGAGGAATTATTGGCATAATTCTCTGATAAATCGTGTAGCATTTTTTGTAAATTTTCTGTATTGGAATCAAACTTCGATTTCAGAATAGGACAATAATTGATCATTTTGTATTTACTTTTGTGATTGATTACGAAAATTACTCATGAAAATCGTAATCATTAATCAATTAGTCGTTACAATAATGTTTCCATTTAATAATCTGTAATCATTAATCGATAATTTGTAATTGTAGAATGAGTTCCCCCATTAATTATAATCGTTAATTGTTAATTTCATTACTTTTTGTTCAACCCTGCTTGATTTGTATGTATTACCCAAATTCGTCAATGATAAAAAGAAAAGTTTACTAAACTTTCTAACAGTAATAAGCATCATTCGGGTTAATAATCCATCATGCAGCGACTACCTGGAGGGATCATTTATTCACGGATTATTCCTTACCTAATCCGGACCTTCCAAGAATTCTCGTGGTTGGAAAAACTCAACTCCCACTTGGGTACTCTGTAGGAGAATCTTAAAAAATTTCTAGAACACCTTAGAACAAAGGGACGCAGGCAAATTGCCTCCGAAGAATCATCTTCGACGATTCAACAGTCAAGCGAAATTAATCTACGTTTAATCGAATTTGAGTAGCATCAATTTCAGAATTCTGTTCGATCATACGCAAGAAGTAACATTCAAGCAATCAACCAAATTTTTAATCATTTCGATTAATCAGTCAGATCATAGTCATTCGTTACTTTTTGGAAAATGTGTGTCTAGATCGAAAAACACCGTGTCTTATATTGAACTTATTGGCAATATTTATTGAACTCATTGGATAATATTAATTAAAGAGGCACAACGAAAGACAGCGTGCCTCCTCCCCCGTCCTCCCGGCTATATTCAAATGGCCGGGAGCGGGAAAGGGACCCTACAACCTCAAAAAGTGAGGGAGAGCATCATACTATCCTTTCCCTCTTTCTCCTACAAGCCGGGTCCGTCGTTTCGTGGATCCGTCCCGTCGTTTCGCGGACCCGTTCCGCCACCTTCTTCTGTGAGATGATACACTCACAGAACGAAGCATCCCTATTCTCTCCTATGTCGACCATGAAGTCTTGTACGTCTAGTAGCACTGATTAGCCTTCGTACTTTTGTATAAAGTTAAATATCTCATGAAAAACTACTTTTAGATTGAATCGAGCTTTCCTGGGGTGTAAAAACGTCTCTGTGTTACGCAGATGAGAAAAAACACTTTAGGCGATAGCACGTTTCCCTGTCGACTAAATGGGACTAAAACTTCATTTGAAAGGAGGATAATTCATTTCGCCGCTGTCGAAAGGTTAAGAGGCGCCGAATTTAGATTCATTACAAACTTTTCTAATTTAAATGAGACAGTTGCCGCGAACAAGGTAACAGGCCTTCGTGTTAAGGAAGTTAATTCCGGATTCGTTGAAAACTTTCTTTCACTGCTATCATTGAATAAGTGAATACCACTCAGAATCAGGAGAATCGCAATAAAGTTTACATTTATCTTACTTCGTTTTTTATACAGGCGACAATACTTATTTTTCTTCCGACGAACCACAGCTTTAGCATAATTTTTAAAGTCTCTCTATGAATATTTTACTATTTGTACCAGTTTAACAGACGAACATCCAGTGGCTCTATTAATGCGACATATTTTAAAACGTTACAACCTGTTTAGTATGAGACCAAGCAATTTTCTTTAAGATATCAGAAGAATGTGTAAAACAATTCCTACTATTCGAAATTTCAAAGAAATAAATACAGGCCACGATTTTTATCTTGTTTATTCGGGACTCTAATAAAAATTTAGAACATGCTTTTCCTAAATACAAGTAAGCTACATACAAAGCTGAGTACAAGTTAACTTATATGCAAAGTTTCATAAAAATCAGTGAGAGCATGAAAAATGTTACAAGCATCGTAACATGTAAAACCCTTCAATTTATAATTATTCAGTGATCAATAAAAATACTGCTGCCTGTTGTTTATTCATGAAGACACAACTACATGTATAGACGTATGAATCGAAAGTTTTTAGAATAAACATGTTTTTACATCGCATAACTTATTTTCATAGAAAAGCCGACTTAGGGTTAATCTCCAGAGAGCCGACCGTACAGATTTGTTGGCTCAATCAATGCTGAAGGTTGAGTTTACAGCATATACTAAAAACTAAAAGCGCGTAAAAGCCGGAGCCCCATTCGCCCCTATTTATAGGGGTCCCAATGAAATTATATTTATGTTTTCGGTAAGTCTAAGTATTGTATGGGATGGAGTACTGAAATGTTTTTCTCTGTTCAGATTTCCGCTATTCACTGTCACGTAGTTTTTAGTCGCCAAAAGATTAATTTTATTGCCCACGCGTCCTAATCCTCAAGGTTTCATAGCGCTGATGTTTTTCGTGAACGTAGCATGCGATGTTTTTGTCGAAGCTTTGTTCTGCTTGCAAATAGCAAGTACAGTACTATACCAAAATTGATAATCGTTAATTTTTAATTCGTATCACTTCATTAATTTTTCAAGTATAATATCAGGTATAAATAAAGAAATCATTAAAATATTTATTTCATCATTTCATCATGGGGATAGTTTTTTTTATTTCTCATTGATAGTAACTTCAAAGTAATGTGTATCTAACAATTTTTATACATTAAGTTGAGGACATGAATTCTGGCAATTACAATTGTTGATGCTCTTTGTATCTCCAGATAGTAAATGATTTAAAACGATGTCGATGTTTAATTGGTTGTGAGATATTGAATTCAAGAAGTTAATATTTTTTGCGAAATGCAAAGGGGGAGCATAGCAGGATGTCTTGTTGCCGTTAAACCGCTTGAAGTAGATACGTACGGGCTGGGTTGAGAACGGCATTCGAAATTCGCGAACGGGTGCGGTACTCCCGGGGGTACAAAAAAATGTGAAGGCGGTACAAACGGGTACAAACGATTCGCAAACAGCACCCGTTCGCGGATTTGGAATATCTCGAAAAACGTGGAAGTTAGCTTCCACCCTTATTTTCCGATCGCGGTACAAACGAACCCCCGGGGGTACAAACGAATACGGTACGAACGGGTACAAACGATGCTTAATCGAATGACCATTGGCATATTGCGATATCTTAAAATATGTCGTTTTTCGTTTTCAATTGCAGAGGTCCTATAGCACGCCTCCTCTATGTGTATTATTTCTATGGTTTACATACACATTCCTTTGATATTTCTACAAATTTAAAATAAAAAATGAATCGAGTAGCAACCTATGATGAAATAAATTTCTTAAGGACTCTCAATAATGTCGTGCGGGGGTGAGGAGAATCTATTGTTTTCAGTCAAAATGCCAACTTGAGGAAATACTTTTATCATTTTCGCAACAACTCTTGTATGCAAACATTTTACCAGAAATATTATTGAAGTAGTATAAAAAGTGATTGTGAGTAATATTTATGCAAAAGGCTTTTATTTATGTTAAACTTTTATATAAAATCAGCGAAGGAACTTGTCAACGCCGCGTTTTTGTTCGCGTATGAATCATTGGCGTCTATAACTAGCCAGCTTACTACAAACGTAAACATGTCATCGGAGTCGTACAGATGGAAAGAAAAATTCGTAACAAAAAGGTCAGAATTAAGACTACGTCTGTATTTTGCATGTACAGCTAGTAACAATGAAACTGAGCTCGTTCGGGCTAGTATTAGCTTCCCTTAAAGGGACAAAATTCAAAACTAGTAATAAGTGTACGTCTTTGACGCGTGAAAATTGTATAAATCCAATATTATCGATGTCATATCAATCATTGAAAAATAATATGTAGACTTATTACTCGTTTTGAATTTTATCGCCCTAGAGGAAACTAACACAAGCCCGAACTGGCTCATTTTCATTGTTACTATGTGTATACTGTATACCACCCATGCGCTGCGGTAAGAAAGAAGCGTAAGATTGTTTGGTAAAATACAAATTCTATCTACCACTAATAGATTATAAATTATTCAGTACTTTTGTTCCATAACGTTATAACTTTTATTTTTATATGCAATTTTCAAACAACCAACTTATCAATAGAAGAAGCTTGACTTTTTGCTACTTTCTGGAATTTATTTCGACAAGAATATAATACATATAATTATATACATATGTATATAGTTGATCATTTCAAACAATAGTTCTTCATTACAATTAATCTACACCCTGTATGGAATAGTGTCTCAGTTAATTTTAGTACACTGCGTAAAATTTCCTCTTTTACGGAAAATTTTTCATCTATTATATAAACGATCATTGGTAATGCATTATTAGTATGCATTGGATATTGTTTTAAAATGCCACTATCCTAATGAATGTATCAATGTTATCACGCTAATACGATTCATCGTAATAATTATTCAGACCGTTCGGCGTCGAAAATTGTAGGAAATAACTGCTTAGATGATATCGTGATCTGGGACCGTGAATTTCATTTTCCCGGACGTTCTCAACACAAAGTGTTCAGATTATCGTTATCACGAGGTGGGACGAACACGTGAGTGCGCGCACGCGATCGCATAAAGTTAAATTAACAGCGCACAAGACGTGCGTGTGTAGGTGTGACACGCTCGTAGATCAAAGCTGAATCGAAGCATGGAGAGCAAATAGATGCGTTTCTAAAATCATCGGTGAAGTACCTTTAAAAAGACACGAAAATGTTCTCTTGCTGGGCCGCGGTAGTGGCAAATAAAGCGAGAAGGAAAAAGAAACTGCGAAGAGCGGGAAAAAGACCGCGCAAAGCGGCAAACCTCCCGATCTCGATCTCGAGGTTTTCCGCTTTGCTCGGTCTCTTTCCAGCTCTCGGTGGTTTTTTTTCCTCTCTCGCTTTATTTGCCGCTGCCGAGGCTTGACGCTCTTGGCCCAGCAAGGCCCAGCATGATTTCTCAAACATAATTGTGCTCTTCTGATTAAATTTCTACGTACATTTTCTAACGTGACTCAATTATACAGAGAATCTGCAGATATTCGTTGAATTGAGACTTGGCCGAGTGCACGTGTACCAAGTAGATTTTTAAAGTCGATTTTCTCGAAATCGAAGTCTCAAATGTAAAAATTTTATTGTATATTTTCGACTTATTTTTTTATACAGTATCAGCCACTATTCGGTTGTACCACGTGTTACATGACACCCTGTATATAGTAAATAACATTTTTTAGAGAAATGAAATTCTTTTATTTTACCGTTTTTTCCACGACTTAAAACGTATGTAATTCATTAAATGTTTAAAATTTTCCTATTCTCTCCTGTTTGTCATCATACGAAAGTCTAATTGAACCGATCGCAGGTCACTATTTCTAATTCTGTCAGGGAAAACTAATTCCATAAGGATTGAATCTGAATGGTTTTATCCATACTTGACACCAAGTTCTCTCGTACGAGTGGATTTATTCTATGCAATGAATGTTCGAGTATAACTTTTGCCACACGATCGCCCCTTTGAAAAATTGAGTTCTTTTATCTCTTTGTGAATGCTAACACAGTGAAATCACGGTATCGTTTCAGCTAACGTTTTACACAATGGAACCTTTTAACATCGCCGAATCAGATGAATCGCGCCTTTTCAATTCGCTCTTGCCGCATCTAGTGTGCGACAAGTTGGAAAATTCTTGTCAAAAACGAGATGAATGTATTCTGTAATAGTAGAATTAATTGTTTCCGAATAAAATTATTCCTAAAGTAGTTGGTCAGTTGCTTGATTAGTTTGATAATTGTCGCGAAACATTAACACGCATACGACCGAACGATCAAACGGGAGAAGGGAGGGGGATAGACGTATTTTGCAATACTATTGAACTAATGATTTCTATGAAGCAGGGTTATAAACGTTTAGTTTACCGGTCCATTACGCTGCGCTGTATTGCGAGCGTGGTTCTCGGAAAATTGTTGAAAGCCGAGAAAAAAATAAATCTTAGCGCAGCGTGTAATGAACACGTGAAACCTACGCGTTAATATCGGACAGCCGTTTAATATCGATACGACATAATTGCTCTTTACGCCTCCAACTGATATTGTTAATTACTTGTTTATTACAATGTATTTATTTATTTATTGTTATGAAGGCGGAGAGGATCCACGTGGATTCCCTTGACAGTGCGACTGGCCTATTAGGAGGCCGCCTGATAACAGCCCCCCGTATCTCCAGTTTTGCCTCCGCAAGGAAATGCACAACTTCACCTTCTGGTAATGACTTCGGTTTTTCGCCATTGTGCAGAGCTACGAGCGCGCGCGGGCTCACCCCACGACAGGCTACTCCGTCGAAGCGTCCGCGCCCGAGCGGCCTTGCTACCTGTCAGGAGGATTAAGCGGCCTTTCGGGCTTCGGGTCGTACGTAGGGCAATCAACCCGGTCGCGGACTGGCCCCCACCTGCGGGTGGCGCGCGATCTGCGATCGACTCGTGAAATCGTCCTACAATTTCCGGCGAACAGACACTCTATTCGTACATCCAAAAATGGAATCAGAGCAGCCTCGCTCGTATGGTCCCGGTGCCAAGTCGCGTCGTTGGGAGGGTGAGAGTAACGATGCGGCTCAGTTTTCGATTTACCCCTCGCGTGAGTTTACCCTCGCGTGAAGGAGATAGAGAGAGAGAGAGAGAGAGAGAGAGAGAACTATTCGTTCTCTCTCGGATACCGTCAAGCTAAAGCTAGAAGCGGGTGAAGAGAGAGGACAGCGTGCGAGACAGAGAGAGTAGATCGCGACCTTTTTTTGAAGAAAGAATGGCTTCGGACCGGCCGACGGCCGCAACTTTGACGAGTAGCCCGCCTTGCGCTAAAGTCGTCATCGCGGATTGTACGTTTCCGACGGTTCTCCGGACGACCAGGACTTCGACGAGTACATCTCCCCGATGAAGGCGTAGGGAGCGCGTTCAAGTCTACATTCGGGGATTTTTGTAGCCTGGTTCGCACATCGAAAACGTCGCCGACACACCCCGTCGCCGCGAAACCGGTGGGCTTGGGGGAAGGAGGGTTCGGGACGTTTTAAAGTTTCCCCTCGAGTCGATCTCCTGCGCTCGCCTGTTCCCGCCGGAGCTGGCTTCCCCTCGGAGAGGGCGCAGAGGTCCGGCCTCTCAACGCGCGGGAACGTGACGGGTAGGATCCGGCGGTTTCTGGCCGACCAGGGGTCAGACCCATCCCGTTGACAGGTCAACGCAATTGCGTAGTGTCCAATGTGTCTCTGTATTTGATACTTCCGGGACCGTTTCCGTTCCGCGAGCCCAGGGCGGTCGGGGACCGCTTCGGGGCCTTCCTTATCACAATGTAGGTTACTAAACAAACGAGTTAACAAATAACGCGTGATATCCACTGGAATTCTAAACGTACAGCTAGTAACAATGAAACTGAGCCATTTCGGGTTTGTGCTAGCTTCCCCTAGGAGGACAAAAATCAAAACAAGTAATAAATCCACGTCAAAATTGTATTAAAGTCTAACAGTATCGATGCCAGATCGAGCATTGAAAAATAAGATGTAGACTTATTACTCGTTTTGAATTTTATCGCCCTAGAGGAAACTAACACAAACCCAAGCTGGCTCAGTTTCATTGTTAGTAGCTGTACATATATTTGTAAGGGAAATCGAAAAGAATTAACGGGCGGAAGTTTTTTCGTACGGTTTATGACACGGATTTCCTACGACAAAGAGCGTATTCCTTGGACCGGAGATTAGCTATGGCCGCTCATGTGTTCTACCTGCGTGCGGCAAGAGTTGATACGATGACAATATGAAAATGAAAATAACGGTTTGGGCTCAGGCAATTGATTATTATACTCTGGAGATAGGGACATAAACTTGGGACGTGGGATACGGACAATGCATAAATACTTACAATCCATGCTACGAACTTGGGAATTTCTTCTCTTTATAAGTTAATTGCGTCGCAGAAAATCAAAAAATTAGAGATATAAGAGGCTTAAAGCAGTAAACGGCAACAATCCATAGAACTTTCTAAACCTTCGGGACGTATTTCTTTTCGATAGCCGTGGCACGTAACACGATTTATGTTCGTCATGATAATAAAAAAGAATTTTATTTTTATACCTTTCCGTGTAAGAGAAATGTTTTCGCCTTAAGTACCAAGATTTGAAGTGAAATCAATGAACGCCAGATACAATAACAAATTACATATACGTGCCGAAAGCGTACATCCTTAGAATCCTTAGGATAGGATGGAACAAGACATTTATCCTATTTAAATTCATACTGTAGACATTCTTCGTACATTTTATATAACCCATTGCAGTGTGTGAACGTGTTCAATTTGATTTAAATTATTTCGACGACCGTTCAGTGAGACCTATTGTTCCGACGAGGGTCGACCGAGGAATAGCAAAAAGTAATCGCCCGATCGTCGGAAAGATATGAACGCTAGATGCGTTCACGGGATCGTCCGCCGCGGACCTTCCCGTTTTCGCGACTGTCCGCGGAACGTTCCGACGGCGGGGCCGGCGCTCTGGGGCTTCGCTACGTCGAACGCTCCGGCCCGTTGGTCGGGATGTAGACTTGGACGCAAGCTCGCTCGCGGACTCGTCGAAGTTCCGTTCGCGGTCCGTCGACGGGACGGGAACAGGCTGTGGCGCGGAAGGTCGGTTCGTGGGACCAATGAATTTATAATCCGTTCCCCTCCCCTCTTCCCTAGTTCGGTCCCTCCGGTTTCGTGGACGTCGGGCCGTGCCGGCGGCGTCAACGACGCGCAAGCGGGACTGTAAAAATTCCCGAATGTAGGCTTGGACGTCTCCTCCCGCATAGACCTAAGGAGCGGACTCGCCGAAGTGAGGGTCGTCCGGCGAGCGGTCCGGGACGTAGAAACTGCGACGTAGACTTGGAGCCTTAGCGCAATGCAGGCTACTCGTCGAAGTTGCGGCCGTCGACCGGTCCGGGGCCTTTCGTTCTTCCGACGGGGTCGCGGTCTCTCTCTCCGTCGTTCTATCTATCACTGTCTCTCTTCCATCTTTCGTAAGCTAGAGTCTCGCAATCCAAGAGAGAAACAGTCTCTCCCTCTCTCTCTCTCTCCCTCTGTCGCGAAGGGTCGAGTCACGCGGCTGGAAAATTACAAACCAAGTCGCGCCGATTTCCCATTCCGTCCAAACTACGCAGCTCGGCTCCGAGATCAAACGAGTGAGGCTGCTCAGATCTCAGGTCTTTGCGACGAAATTAGAGTCAAAGTTCGCCGCGATTTGCATAAAAAGACGAACCGACCGTAGATTGTGCGACACTCGCAGGCGGGGGGTAGTCCGCGCCCGGATAGTTCGCCCGACGTACGACACGAGGCCCGAAAGGCCGCATAGACCTCCCGATAAGTAGAATGGCAGCTCGGGCGCGGGCGCTTCGGCGAGTGATCTGTCGCGGGGCGAACCCGCGCGCGCTTATAGCCCTGCACGACGATGAAACCCGGAGTCATCACCAGGCGGTGAAGTTGCGACTCCCTTTGGGGAAGAAGCTGGAGATACGGGAGGCTGTTGTCACGCAGCCTCCTTTAACAGGCCGGTCTCGCTGCCGAAGGGATCCACGTGGGTCCCGTCCGCCGTCGTACCAAAATAAAAATAAAAATAAAAAATATTATTCCGACCGAAGGACCGACAGTTTAGCACGGGGGAATCTCGTTGAGCAGTTGATGGCTATTGCTTACGAGCAAAGCTGTTTTTAAGGATTAAAAAGATTTTCAAGGGTCGTTGATAGTTTCCTTCATTTGACATAGACTTTTTTCAGTTTATATTTTATTCCGTTCCTTAATAGTCGACTTTGTCATTAATACCAAAGGGTACACAAGCATTCGGCTTTCGACTACCTGGAAGAACCTTCGGACCTAATCCGGTCCTCTGAAGACCTCACATCTTTAACAATGCCCTGATCCCACTTTTCCGCGCAAAAGGAGTATGTCTAAACAATTTGACGAACGCCTATGCAAAAAAGGCGATCAATCGCAAATTAAGCCTTCTCCGTATGAAGTTACGAACGGGTACAAACGATTCGGAAACAACACCCGGTCGCGGATTTCGAATGTCTAAAAAATGTTGAAGTTAGCTTCCATCCATATCATCAGATCGTGATACAAACAACCCTTTTGAGATACAAATGATGCTTAATTCAATGACCTTTGGCCCATCGCGATATCTTAAACCCTCCCAATCTGCTAATTTCGGTTCTAACACTTTTCCTGGGGCACCCTGTATGTATACGCGCTAAGGATCAGCGAGGGGAAAAAAATAAGCTTTGAGTTTTATCGTAATCACGATCGATGATGGGCGGGAAGCTGGCGAATGAAATCGCCAATCATGCTTGTCACAATTTTGCGCAACATTATTTTTAATTAAACGTCAAAATCACAGCGGATTACTTTTAAAGAGTATTCAGGAATTGTTTTAACAGTAGAATAAATAAAATTGGAAACATGCTTTCTATAGCTCGATAGATGAAAAAAATGTGTAAATAGTATTCACATATGTCGCTCGCCATAATATCGCTCTGTACGTAGCGTCAAACATTTTACTATTAATTTCCAAACCCTTATTTCCTTAGCTCTTCAACTAATGGTGCATAAAGAAGATTGCATAACCATCCCAATATGCAGGAACTTAAACGCTTCATTGGTAACTAGAGGACATTAAAGCCAGGTGCGAAGATAATAGATGTAGCAGTGTATAGCAAAAACAATAATCGTTTTGCATCAGAAGTCTAGTGATAGTGTGCATATACGCTTACACATTGAAAAAGCGAATGCGTACAAAGGCATTGCAGTAACTGTCTTGCAACAAATTTCGTTTACATATTCCTTTCAATGTATTGCACAAAATTATATATTTCAACAGAAAATTCACATATTCTATTTGTATGAAGGCAACAATGATTAGACCGCAGATTTTTACGCAAAATATTTATAGTATTAATTTAAATAATGCAATTTAGGTAAATATATCGAAATATATATTCACCTATTAATGATCTAAATAGTTCTATACATGACAGGCAATATTTATAATCTTTACTTTTATAAACGCACGAAATCTAATAATAAATTGTACTTTTCAGTTTGAGGATTATCGGAGAGGGGACAGACTGAATTTTTAATATTATTTTGAAAGAGAAGAGAGTGTGATTGCATTTGAGCATTTCAAAAATAAAATAAAGGTATAACAACAACAGCAACTGACAAGGTCCTCTATAACAATAATTTTCAACTTAAAGTCAATTATTCTAATTACCTACTTCTTAGCCTATTTTCCTTCATATAAGGGACTTGTAAAATCATGACTTGAAATTATATCTAATTTATCAAAATTTTGCGTGGTCTTTTTATCAACTTCTATAAAATTTGCATATCT
>NW_017137499.1:1144619-1176163 GCF_001652005.2 Ceratina calcarata | reverse complement strand
TAATAATAATAATAAGTAGACAAACGAATTAGAAGTCACTGTATCCAAAACGACCGACTGTGAAATTCAAATTCATCTAATACTAACACACTAATGAACTTCGATGACAATGATACGGTACCTTGTCTACACTACTGTTTCCAATCGTTATCCCAAATATATCTGTTCTGATCAACGATAGGCCGCGGTGCGTTGATGGACCCCTTCATAAGTGTCCTTCGCGACTTCACTAGATTTCACTACGCGGGCTGACAGTGCACGAACGTTACACGAACGGGCACCAAGACGGAGAGAATCGTATTCGTGTATTTGTCCAGGAAACGAAGAAATCGGGGGTTGCGGGGGGTTGCGGAGGGTTGAACGGAGGCGTAGACCGACGCGAGGGTGAGGCCTATACGCGCACAGCACCAAACAAACCGGTTGTTCGCGACCGAGCTTCACGTCCGAAGATTCACACACGACGTTGGAAAGAACTGAATCGTATCCGGGGACGTGGTCGTCCTCTTCACGCTAGTGAGTCAAATTTACTGAAGACACCTGTCGAAAGAGCGTGTCTTTTATACGTCCGTAGTGACAATGAACGAGATAACGCCGGCTCCCAGAGTTTACACGCGACTGGGTTTCCTCGTTCCCGACCCTTACACCCACCACGCTTGCCACGATTATAAGTGCCGTCGGCGGCGCATCGTAATCGAGTCCCTTGATATACGATCGTGTGGTAACTTCGCTGAAACTGGTGACTGATCTCTGTTTGTGTTTTCCTCCTGCATTTACTTAGTCCTCGGTACACAAAGAGAAACTATGAATTATGTATGTGGGCAATTGCATATGAAATTTATCCAAAATACTTCTACACATCACGCACCTTTCTACATTCTTTATATTATGATTGATGACAGTGTACTTCACGTACGTATATGTATAAATATTGAAAGATGCATTAATTTCGATGCTCTCATTCGAATCACGTTATATAAGATCAGAGTGCTTTAACAAATAAGGTGGAGGAAGATAATTTCAATAACAATTATTGTTCCTTGAACCGCTTGACATATCGGCCCGACGTCGTGGCACGTGCAGGAAAAACCGTGTCACGGGTAATGAGAAAAGCGTCGTGGTTGCGGTAAGAGAAAAACGGAGCCTTTCACAAATTCCGTGAACGCGGTTTCCTCGTTGGGGGTTCGCGCGAACTTCATTAAAGTGGTTCGAATGCGCGTCACGGTTCCTGCCGCGAGGGACGAAACAAGGAAAACCCGACCGATGTCGAGGGACGCGATTAAATAGATAATAAGGGAATCCCAGTTTCCTCCTCTAAAGTTCCGCGGGAAGCCGATCCGCACAACCGCAAGCTTTAAAGGACGCGACCGGTGTGCCAAACGAAAGTACGACGTCGACGAACGGAAGATATCTTTCTCCGTTCTCACCGAGAACGAACAAGAATGGAACGCGTCACTATGCAGAGCGTATAAAATGCGACGACTATTATCGGCGTTTAAAGGGGAGAAACAGGTCGTGGAAGGCAAAAAAACTGGAACGTGGAAAGTGATTTGCACCACCTTAAAGAAGAGCGACCACAGCATCCGATGCCGCAATGAAGGAACTACTGCAGCTTTCACCCCTCTCTCGCACGTGCTCCCGAATGATACAAACGTGTTCTTGTTAGAATGAGCCAAGCTACGCCTGACCTTGTCCCAGTACGTTCATATTCACAAAGGGAAATTAATGAATGAGACAAAGAGAAGAACAGCGAGGACACCATTTGATACTTATGTGAATTTAAAAGAGAATGGAAATAAAAGATGTAGAAGAGATTCATGAGTCGAAGTTTGAAAATAAATGCCGCATCAGTCTGTATTTCGAAAGTATTCTAATATAAGATAAGTGAAAACTGAACGAACGCGTGATATGTGTCATATGGTACAGCGGAAGGAAACGTCATTCACCGATGACGATCTCGGCGAAGACATCTATCGTTATGTAATCATCGGTCGATGTTTGACCCGAGGAGAAGCTATGAATCGGAAACAGCGTCACTCGGTCAAAGATCGATGCTAGACCGAGCTGAGGAGACGACGAAGATGATCCCGTTATATTCGCGGCGCCACCATAAAATTCGATTTCGCGACGCGGCTGCGCGCGTATCGGTATCGCGTGCTGCCATTGACCTTGAAATTTCCGACGGCAAGGTCGCGACAGGGGCGGGAGACGGACGCACTCGAAATTCGCGACCTCGTATTGGGGACAGAGGAAGCCCAGCGCGACGCGGCGGACGAAGAAGGTCCGGCCTCCGGCGGACTATCTCGCGGCCGATTGCGTTCTGTCTGGAAACTCACTAGTTCGGAGCAGACCGGCCAAGTGACTCTCTTCGTGGGCTTTTCGTGGACCGCGATGCTTAGTAGCTTTCGAACGACTGACGCAACGGTGCCTCGGCGTCCAGACGCTTACGCAACGACGCCGTGTCCCCTCTTTTTCATCCCTGTCGGAGACGGATCGAGGTGAGACGCGACCGAGTCGAAAAGGGACGATCGGTCCAACGCGGCACCGGTGCGGTGACGCGTATGCGACGCGGTGGCGATCGGAAGTGTGCCAGCTGCCAACGGGAACCGGTGTGAACCGGATGAGCGTCGAAATTCTGGGAAGGAGATTCGCTCGCCGTGGTACGGACAGGCGTCGCGACGCCCCTGAGGATCGAACGGTGACGTGCGACCGCCCGCCAAGCTCTCGTTTCGGTCTCCCGATGACGTACGCCGCTTCAAGACCGTCTGACGTTTGCACCGACCAGCCGAACGGAAGTCGCGCCTCGCAACGCTGCGGTATTTTCCATCGTTCGCGTGCAATACGCGTGGTTTTTGCCAACGGAGCTTTTTTTAGATCGACGCTTTGGATCTCTCCCGCTCGGTTCACCGTCGCCGATTTTACTAGACCCGACGTTCTTTGCCAACTACGTTGAATCGGCGATACCGAAAAGACGTCGCGTCGGCTCGTTGGGTTTAATCGCGGATTCGAACGGAAGGGAGAGAGATCGATCGCGGGAAAATAGAAAAAATTCTGCGCGGAGACTGACTTCGGTGGTCGGATACCCGGCCAGTGCAAAGCGCAAATACGAAAGCGCAGGCTTGGCACGAGATAAATGTGGGTTGCTGGAGCACAACGGGTACAAACGGGCTGCTGCACCATCCTTGATGAATGGATATAATCCGACCGATTTATCACACTCCCGTTTTACGTCCGATGAACTTCAAGGGCTAGAAATGAAATTCACTAATTTTAACGAGCACATATTGAGATAGGACTCATTCAGAACGCATACGACAGACATATGCTGACTGGAAAAAATACACCCGGACTGTTGTATTCATTTTAACATTTATATGTTCATTAATTAGATTTTACTTTATTAAACTTTGGTGACACGGAAGTCAAATATATTACATGATAAAAAGCGCGTCAAGAAGCACACGCTATTAATATTTATACGCGTATTTCATGTTAAAAATATTATACGGCGTTAAAATAATCAGAAATATAGATCCGTTTTACTAACTAGATAAGTACGTAAAAAATTTTTAATTTAACTGTACCTATAACATTATCCGAGTTAATTAAAAGCCGATAATTATGAGCCGACGATATCTTAGGATTATTTCTTCAAGTATTAGGTGTAGCTATCTTTAATCATCAATAGTTTCGTCTGTCCGAGACCTTCTCGTAATATCGAGGCCTCTGTACGTTCGTGTTAGCAAGTCACCTTTGGATCCTCTCGGAAACTATCTCTCGCTCGTGATACGGGCAATCGAGTTCAACTCGCACACACATATACGATGAGACGAACCGTGTTTCGCGATAAAATAAAGTCGTATCAGTTTCTGTTGAGGGAAATGGCGCGATACAACGCTCGTAATTGATTAGTCGACGGTTCCATCGATTATAGGTTGTACTATGCAAATATGTACAACGAAGTCCGATTTTAGACACTGCAGAATGCAGATTAACAATGATCGACCTCGTCGTCTCGCGGTAGACAAACACGCTGACCCATTTCCGCAATGCCAGCAATTTTACGAGATCTTTAAAAGTTACTCTCTGCCTGATACGTGTTTCGACATTTACGAAGAACTGATATCTGAATAAGAAGACGAGTTGCAATAACTTCTACAACCGTTGATAACAATTTCGATACGTTTCTTAGTGTCACTGCTTTATGATCACAATTCTATTATCCAGTATTGACATGATAAATTCTTGACTTGAGAATTATTTATAACTCATGAATAGAATATCGTAAGTTGAATTCCAAGGATAAATTGATAAAATATAATTGAATACTGTGAATCGAATAAAATGCGTATTGGCAAGTTTGGCTCATCATAGATTAAGTGGTACATCATGGGACAAGTACAGTGTTCAGGAGGATCAACGATTATGCTACCAGCGATAATGGTATTACTCGCACGTGGACAATGATTGACTAATAAAGCTGTGTGAAACAGGCTGGAGAATAATCGGCTTGCCCTCGAGTCATCGGCAATTAGCAAATCGATAAGCAAACAAAACAACGGTGAAAGTGGACCGAGCAATCTATCAGTATCCTCGACAGAAGCGCGGGTCTCTTTATCTCGACGATCGGACCACGGTGAAATAACGGGCAAACATCGACGTGTACCCGCGGCCCGTGGCTAACCAACGGTTTCATTCCGTACCGTCATCGGTCATCGTATGCGACCAGGTTCAGAGTTCGAATTGTCGTGATTCGTGTAGCAGAAAAGAGAACACTGACAGTGAAGTCGCATCGATACCGCGGCTCGATTCCGGCCATCCACTAAAGTACCAAGCGTTCGAGACAGACTATCGATCTTCCTATGAAATTGGCCTACGGCTGTACCATTGTTCTCCCTTCGATACCATACCTATGTCCTTTGACAGCGAAAAAAGGAAACATAAATTTCGTATGTAATCGATCATGTTACGTATTTATTCACTCGAATAAACTCGGTATCGATTTCTCAGCGCTCGATTTAAATGGTCAAATTGCTCCCTCGTTAATCGCTGGATATTCGGCGATGGCATTCAGCCACGTTTTACTCGAAGACGAACCGAAGCGGCAAATCGTAGCCCTGAACGCGAAATTGGTTTGAAAATGCCGGTTGACTATTTCGAATAATACTGAGCCTCTCCGGTGGTCAGAGAACGGAATGGAAAACTAGGAAGCAGTCCCGGTGCGGAATCCCGGGCGAAACGTGGCGCGGGTGCAGAGAGGAAGGGCAATCACCTCGAAAGTAGAAGAGCCCAGAGTCGGAGGAGCTTCGGGCGCGACGCTCGCTCGTAATAGTTCGGTGGAATTTAATCGAGACGGCAATTGTTTCCTATTAACAGTTATGAAAGCACTCCGACGACCTCTGAACCGCCTTTTGAACGGTCGCCGACGTCGAAGCCTTACATACCTCTGCGGTCTGGTCACTTTCAGTGGAATTCGTTCGAGAAGATTCTGACCGAGCATCGGGCTTTGGAATCACCCGAAAATTGCTAAGCGCGTTCGAGCTACGAACACGATTGAAAGCATCGTTTGAAGCTCGTCTATCGCGCACAAGCAAATTATCGATGAGAGAGATTGCAAGCAGCGGTCCGGTTTTTCCCCGAACGAAAGTAAACGTCACGTGGCGCCAGAGTGCAACGTCTTAAAGATCGATGAGTCACGGACGCGCCTTCGTTTGATTGAAGATTGAATTGGAATCGATACGATTGACAGGCTAAATATAAATAGTTTAACAGTGGCGAAGGTAATGGGAGAGATGGTATAATAATAGAAGCCAGAGGAAGGTTTTAAATAACTCCACGTGCTCGCTGGGAAAGTGAATTGAAAGCGATAGTGCTCGATTAATAACGTAATTGATTAAACCTCTCATATCGAACGAGGCGGAGAGGAATGTTCGCGAACAAGTTTTCAGTAACTGCACGTTGCTAAAGGATTTCCGAGAATATTAGCAAACCATGGAAACTTGTTATCTTTGGAAGAACGAATCGAAGGAATAAACAACAGGGAAAGATTCTAAGAGGAAGGTACATTACCTAAGGAAAAGTATACTGTTTCTCCACAAAGTACACTGCGAGAGAATTCTTATTGCAGCAACTTGGATTTTCCGAGAAATTTCTGTTGTGCGATTCGTAACTGAAATGTTCACCAAGGGGGAGGACAATTTTTCTAAACAGTCGCGATTCAAATTAGAATTTTAAAAGCAATTTATTTGATGAAACGGAAGTAGATCACGCGAGGAAAAAAATTCGAACGTATCTTTAAAAGGAAAAACGAAAGAGGTAAATCGCCGAAGATGAAAAAAGAAGCATAATAGAGATAAGATGTCGGTGGTGTAGAAATAAGCCTTTGAAGAAATATATTACCACGATGCGGTAGGAGTGGTTGCAGCAGAGGCCGCTTAATAACATCAAGATGCAACGTCTCGAACAGATCCTTCCCTTTTCTCTCCGTTTCATTTTCCACCACCTACCGCCGCCTCTTCGAGGAATGTACTCTGGCCTCGCGTTTCCTCGTCAGAACATTTTTTCCGCGTTCATTGTTTGATCGCGAACGAAACATCTAGCGAGAGCAGTTCATTTAACGAGGATCGGTCCAAAAGCTTCGTGGAAGAGAAAGGAGAAATGGGAACATAAGGGTAGCCTGACGAGATACGAGGAAATTACGATTTTAATATATCCTTATTTATCGTTACTCGTTAAAAAAGAGAATCGCATGATTCACAACGATCTTAAAAGCCTAAATCAAGAAGTGGAAGTTAATACACCGAAACGATCAGATAATGATTCGGTAGCTAAAAATGAGTTCTTATCAATCATCGTTAATTTCAATTGAAATATCGCTCGAAGATTTGATTAAGCCGATAGATAAAGGACAGTTGAATGTAGAATTGAAATTAAACGATGAAAGTACAACAAAAGAAGCCTTATAATACACGTGAACGTGTATTCCTTCATGGATGAATGTGATGGATAGATCCATGTTCCATACGTTTTGGACTCGCACGTTCGGAGAACGTGAATATGATGGTGAAATGAAAATCAATAGTCCAGCAATACATTTCGTTTAATTATTGCCTTGGAATTATATAGCTATAGATTAAAAATGCATGTTTTACTGTCTTGGAACGGTTATGGAGAGACGAATAAATACAATTTACGAGCACGTATTTTATGTATAGAGGATTAATGCGACGGGAAACACAGAAACAAAAATAGAACTCTATTTCAAGTGGCTACGAATTAATGTTCGAAAACCATTTTATAACTTGGCATCTACATCGTACCCTGGCCCGTAGATGTATCCGTAATTCCAGTTAAACGAGTAAAAGAAGGTAAAAGTTGCCAACGGCTTTGGGTTTCCCTTTCTACCGCAGCGGGCAAAGCGCGTTAAAGTTCCGGCACGTTAAACTTGTGCAGTTTACTACACCTCTTTTTAGTCCTCCGAATGCTCGTTACCACCGGTCCCGATGTTTCGGGATTTGAATCGTCCGGAGTCAGACTTTCTACGTACTTATACATCCGGCTGGCGGTCAACACGGCCGCCGTATTAAAAGTTTTCACGCATCCGCAAAGCGGATTACCGCGCGGCGTAATCGAAACACCATGCCAGCCAGAAAATGTTCGCAGTTATTCTTTTCACTGCTAATTCCGTATAAACCAAGACTTCTCGAATCGCCAGTACCACGGAGCCATCTTCATATTTCCAATTAAAAAATGACAAGCTACCTCGCGTATATCGTCATTAGCAAAAAAGTTTCATCAAACCACGGCACCTCAAAATCATTGCATGTACACATGTATTGGGTTGTCCGGAAAGTTCGTGCCGATATTTTAGGACAATTAAAACGCAACTCATTTAAATATCGTGTATGGTTGATTTTGATTGATTTAGCATTCGTGCTAATTAACGTAATGTCGAGCGTGGGTTGTTTTCGATTTCTGTTCTAATCATATCTTCGTCTGTGGTGGACGGCCTACCTGGGCGTTCTTGATCTTCCAGGTCGGAATTTCCAGCTTTAAACCGAGCAAACCACTTTCGCACAGTTCTTTCGGCTACAGCATCCTCGCCATAAACAGCGCATATCTTATTTGCCGCTTGTGTGGCATTTTTGCCCATTCGGAAAAAGAAAAGCATTAAATGCCTATATTGCACTTCATTTGCCACCATATTCTAAGGCGTACAAAACTGATAAAAATTAACGAATCGTAACCAATCTTTTTTCCAAACATGACTGAAGCTATCTCTTTCAGAATATGTACACATGTCATTTGTTTTCAATAATTGTGATATATTCAATCAGGTCTCTCGCGCTACCTACCGAAAATCGGCACGAACTTTCCGGACAACCTAATACATGTATAAAAAAAAACTGTGTTTTATGTTTTGCTTTGTTGCAAACCACTAACTCTACTAGTCTCTTTTCTCTTCACTCTCCTTGACTGTTTCCTCTGTCCTGGCTTTGTATTATTCTATGTACGTGACAGATGTATTCAGTCGGCTGTCCGTAAATCGTAACGCGAGAATTAACACGCAAAGGGTTCAGAGGGGAGCAAAAAAATATAGGGTACGAACCCTCGAGAACTATTTGAGTGCACTAGAGGCGCGCGACACGGAATACAAAGAAAGGTACTATTTTTTCATGCACCCTTTTGGAAGGGTGCCGCGCGTTCGTTTAATCCTCGTCGGAGACCGCCTAGATGACGCGGAGAGAGTCGTCGACGATGTATAACATCGTTTCCGAGATCTATCCAGACACCGTTTACGCGCAGGTGAATTACTACGTTGTAGTCGAGTGGTTCGATTGTTTCAAGTGATTCCATTCAAATTCAATTGCTCCGGAGCACTTGTATTACTAATTCACGTGTTTCGAGAGCGAAACATTCATCGTCGAGACGTAGATATACGACAAATTAATGTCCGCGTGCTCATTGCTGCTAAGCGAAAATACTACAGTTAAAAAAGGCACGAACAGTTCACGTCCCCCGTTTATTGCTTCGCATCGATCATTCCTGGCGCACCGCAAGAGCGATTCGACCTTAATCGTTCATGAAGTTTCCGTATCCGTCTCTGTCGGGCGAACCTGTTCGAAAAATGCAGCAATCACAGGGTGGATCACTGTGGAGGCTACGAAATCTCGCTGCGTATTGACGCCGAAGGGACTAACTACCGATGCCATCGACGAAGATCGTAGGTTGTCGGACTGATCAGCGTGAATTATCCGAACGAAGTCAATGCTCGAGACGTTCAGCGACAGAAATAGAAGTTCGTCTCGGAGCCATTCTTGAACGATCGACCGATCGGAGCGGAACTCGACCCCGGGACCTCGAACCAGAACTAGACGAGATCGATGCTGCCGCTGAGTATCGAAGTCACGCACAGACCCTGACACGAACTCTCTGAACCGCGGTCGATCCGCGTTCCGCGCGACAGAATGAAATCATAACACTCGGATGCGGATCGATCGCGAACGATCACTCGCTCACGAGGGGTCGAACTTCCATTGACATCGGTTAAAACGACACGGGCGCGACGTAACGGCGCGTGTTCCCGACCGATTGCCCGATGTTTAATGTTGCACAACGACCGAGTATCTTTCTGACGGGAAATCCACAATCGGGGTAATTGAGTAAATTCAGCTAACGAATTCTACTGCATCGTCGAACGGTTGCGTAACAGTTTGTTAATTTAGAAATTAAAGTTTGTTAACTCTGGGATAAATGACAACGTTGACAGCATCAAGAAATGCTTTCGAAATAACAACTGATTTCCTTTTGCGTCTCGACTTAAATAATGGGTTTAGAGGGAAAACGTATTGGAACTCGTTTTCTCCGTATCTCCATTTGAAACCGGAAGACGCCCGAAATACATATGCATAAACCGCGTACAGTATTCAACGTGCATTTCGTAAGCCGTGTCGAGTAAATCAAAAATAGACCGAAACCGAGATTCTGTATCACTCAGGCACGATTGACCCCGAAAACAAATTCATCAGCCTTCTTATCGCGACTCTGTAACTTTCCCACATTTTTTAACCGCGCTAGTAACGATTACATAATACGATAATAGAGGGAATTAAATAAACTAGAAATAAAATGTGTCCAGTTGCTGATTATACTAACTACTAACATGACGCTGCGTAATCAGTCATTTATGTGGAACAAAGTCAACAAATTCTTCAAAGGTTATACAACAGATCTTTCAGACACATTCCAATTTAACTATAATTTTCTACAATTTTTTAACTCGTTTTATCATGCGATGAAACCGTCGATAATGGTAAAATGATGATTGACCGATGGCTGACATTTAGCGATTTTCTTTCTATTTTCTTTCCATTGCTTTCGGCGCGGTGTAACGATGCGCTTTCGTAACGGGCTGTGGACGGTAATTTATCTTCGTTCTCAGGATTTAGTGACGGATTACAACGGTGAAAAATAGAAGTAATGAGAATGAAAGAATTGATGGTGGACGATATTTTCCCGTTTGCTTACACCGCGAAAACCATTGTCGTTAACACGAGACGGACCTAGAAACGTTCATGTCCATCCGCTACTTGATCCTTTCGTTCAGATATCTGAACAATTGTGACTACGACAGATAACAAAACGAAGGAATTTCGACTCTCGTCTCGATCAATGGCGACCCGCTTTTTTGCGTGAAACATCGGAGTAAGAATCGAATGGAGACACAACTCTGAATCTAAAGTGCTTTGTTCAATAAATTTGCAATTCACGCCAGTCGAAATACGTACTACTGGAAATATAGATTCAGCCCACGCACCCACAAATAATAGTAGCGCAGAGGCTAACTCGAGAGAGCTCCGAATGCTGAAGGTTTTTCAAAACGCGATACGTGACAGAAAAGCGAGACACCACCGCCGATTCCATAGGAAAATATTCTGGTTACTGTCAAAACGAACTTCCCCGATCTGCAGCACCCACGCGATCTATCTCGTTAAAAAAATTAAACAAAGGGGAAGCTGGAAAGCTTATTGGAGTTGCTTCGACCATTTCCGAATCCGAAATTCACGGCGGGCGAAGTACCCTCGAATACAATATCGCGCAGGGAGCGGGACGTGACACAATACGGAACGAATGGAATCGGTATATCTAGGATTGAAATAAACTCCACGACAAATTGGGAAGGTTTTCAGCCCGTCGGCTTTCGTTGATGTAACGTTACGCAACGTATTCGTCGTCATTCGCGTGCGTGTACACGCGACGTTTCTCTTTTATCCCGCGGCTTAATCGCCACCTATTATTTCCGAACCGATTAATACCGGTTTCGCGAGCTTCGTCACCGCTAATTATTCTTCTGGTCTGGCAGAATTCAGAGTTATCGTTCGCGCGGGGTTAATCGTGCTCGGAAGCCTGCCCGGCAGTACCGGGGCAGAGGGGGAGGGGAAGCGTAGAAGGACAGATATGGAAAACCGCTGACGCGCGCCAGTTTTCCACGTGGTCGGACGTTCAGCGTCCGCTCGGGTTCATTTGCGTTTCGGATTCGGGTCACCCTCATTTCCGTCGTATTATTGTCGAGAGCGTTCCTTCTTTTCACCAGGGAGGACGACCGCCTCAATGGCGTGACGGGAATAAAGGAATAAGCACGGTTCCGAAATGCACGCCTGTGTGTGCACACTTTTCTCGCGTTTCTGTTTCCCCGAGATCATTTCGGACCAAGCTTGCGAATATCGTTCTGCCATGCGGCCACGATAGATAATCGTGCGGTGTCATATTGTTCCAAGTCATTCATGTTCGAATAATCTGAACACGCCTTCTATGTATTTTCTAATTTCTCTGTGTTTGATTCAATTAACAGAAATAATAATAGCAAGAACTGTCTCGTCTCACGGTTAAACGAAATATTACTGAAGGCACACAAGGAGGTATCGCACACCTTGTTCTCACCCAAGATACTAAACTTCTGCAATGTAACCAACTACCTACCCGTAGCAATGCAAGCATAATTATTCAAAATCCATTTATTCAAAGGCCATTCTAATGACTACAACGTTCTTGGGAAAGTGCTAGATAAGACATGTTCGTAAACAATATAAAATTAACGATAGAATTCTGCAATCGCTTAAATTACTCAATGAATCAGCCGGAAGCAGTAGGCAAATCGCGAGTCAGCTCTAAAACGCGTGAACAAGTTTCGCATCGTCATTTAAATTCAATTGGACATCTCCAAGTAATTGAAACCAAATGAATCGTAACGTTCCAGAGATTCCGCGCATCGTTGAACGGAAAAATAACAGCATAAAATGAAATATCATTTACTAGTCACGAAATAAAAGCGACAACTCGGATTTGTTAATCATAGAGCGCAATAAGTCGAAATGGAATGCAACAAAACAGTTGTCCCGTTGCCAACACACACCCTCTACACACCGATATAAATTGAACGCCTTAATGAAAGCCTCGTGACTCTTCTCTAGCCCAATTATTGGTCTCGCCTTGTCGTCGTCTCGCTCTTTTGGTTCGATACATTTTTACGCTTCGAAGACGCCAGAGAATGGCGCTTGTTTGCAAAACGTTCGGACGATCGAACGTGCTTACAAAGCGATACGTTCGTAAGTATTAATGCGATAAAATAACAGCTCGTGGTACTCACCATTTTGAAGAATATCTGCCGATGCCGGCACTCGAGTCGTAAAAATAGATCACAAAACCGTTTCGTTGTTTTCAATTCGTATATCTGATCAAATTATCCAACTCCTTAGATACTTTTATTATCTTATTATATTAATTCCGACTCGATCTATCCTCGATTCCTCTATCTCCTCGTTTTATATACCCTCGCAATAATGGAAGAAGAATACTGCATAAAGAATATCACTAGTTTACTTTGGCTGTATTTCTTTGCGAGTATCACACTTGCCGGAAACCTAAAAAAAGAACCTGCAACAAGTGGCACGCATTAATACGCTGCAATTGATACAAATTGTGTACGAACGGCGTAAGTAACGTTTAATCTATGAATAAGGGGACGGAATATTCCGGAGAAAATTGTTGAACGATGCCGTGTCAAAGAATGACGCTCGCAAGCTGGAAACGGAGCCGTCGTTAATGATGATAAACTGTTCTTTGAATGAGCATGACCGTTGACCGACATTTAGATCAAAGGAAGGTCTTTCAACGTTCAATTCGAAATTATATCACAATGCCGACCTTGTTCGCTGTAATACACCCGCGTTTGAAATATGAACGAACGCGAGTTCTTCTCGCCTTTTCCGGATCTACTCAAGAGAATTCTCTACCGATCGTGGGAATTCCACGAATTTCGCGTCAACCCGTGGCATTTTCGATTTAAAGCAGAAGGCGCTAACTTTCCTATTCAACTTGATTTATTCATCTTTATTCTATTCGTTTTGTTCAGTTTCATACGGATAGAAAGTCGGATAATAACAAATCGACGTTGTTCACGTAGAGCGTTCAGTACATATATGTATAGATTCGGTATATTCAACGCTTAAAGGATTAGCAATCGTCCAGGCAATTTATCTATTCTGATCTTTAACTTTCTACATTATCCTTCGAAGGAATGAATTAGACTCGCGATGTAATCTTGATAAAAGAACGATACGTCTGAGCTCTTTCGCCGTTCTCTCGCCCAGCACCTATAAATTTTCCACTGTTGGACCGGTATGAGGACGAATCGCATTGGCTGCCAACGCGTGATCTTACCTCGAGTGGCTACTTTCACTACGGCTTGCAATTGACCGAAGCGACGCGACGACAAATAGTAAACGCGAGGAGGCGAGAAACCTCGAAAACTGTAGGCGTAACGTTAGAAAGTAGACAAGTTACGATGTACCTGTCTAATGAAGCACAAACTCGCTGGCAGCAGATACGTTTGCGAGCACATGAACGATCTCGATTCTGCGTGTTACAGAGAACTCATGTTCTACACCTCGCGAAGCAGTTTTTCTTTGCCCTTGTTCTTCCTTTATCTTTTTCGCGTACTTTATCTTCAACACGCTTGAACGAAAGCTCTTCTAGACTCGTTCCTCGTACGAGCGCTCGATAAATCGGATCTGAAACGTGACGGGGACATGAATTATGTGATCGTGCTTAGAACACGCAGATCCCCTTTACGCCAGACCCGTCTTCCCGCTCTCTTCACCTTCCGTTCTTGATTCCAGTATTAATGGAATCGCGCATGTTCGTGGGTCTGACATAAGGGATAACCACGATGCAATCCTCTCCTTACCTGTTCGCGAAAATTAAACATCTCCCTGGGATTACGTAAAAGCAGGAAATCAGGTCGTCGCAGAGACTAACCATAGCTCAGACGCCTCTGGAGATCTCTCAGAGATTCGTTTGCTATACGTTCGCTTCGGATGCCTCGAGCACCTTTTACGGATTTTTAAAAAAAATTTCGCCGGAACACTACTGTTCGCACCTTGTTGATTGCGTGGTTGCTCGGATGTTTTCCTTCATACGGATCGATCCGCGTTCGCTGATTCTACCACACGATATTGGGACACGTGTAATATACGTTGGAGTTCCACCTATGAGTAGCCTATAAATATTCTCGTATGTTGATCATCTTGTTATTCGTGTTCCCAATAAACCTCCTCTGCTTCACCATATGACCACCTGCCAATCTAATCTGTTCCAAAGAAACGACTGCGTTAAAACGACAAGTTTTTACCTACTATGAAACAGAATCGGATTCAGAAGGCGTCAATTTCAAAATCATCTTGCATATACTTTCGAGTCACGAACGGATGAGAATGTCACACCGTCCTCATAGACACACGCAATCGCGATCGTTATACACGCGGAATCTTTGCGACGAGTTTCCATCAACAAAGGTGTATCGAGTCTTCTTTTTATAGCATCGCGTGATAAATACTACTGCGACGTCTTGAAACGTAATCGTTTCAAGATCATTCTAATTAATTTAAACGCTGCTTATGCGGGCCACGAATCCTCTGAATCCGATTCATTTAAACCGGGGTAAATGAGCGCGCCCTGGACGCAGAACCGGCCGCGTTTTATTGGACTTAATTCGACTGCTCGGTTTAATTCAATACGGAGACGTGCGTGCGTTCAAGTCTAACTTTCGTGAGGAAATGTATAAAGAGACGTTCGAGAACGCCTTAACAACAAATCGAAATTCGTGTTAAAATCGAACACCGTGTTACAATATAAATTTCTAATTAACGTATATACGTATAAATAGATTTGCTTTTTATTGTATATGACATTTTTATTATTCATACGTCCACTACTGTGTATTGTATGCATTTAATAACGAGGTGCATGGGTCGATGAACTCGAAGGTAATGACATTTTGCAGGCATCGAGATTCTATGGTTCGGAAATAAGTACTTACGTCGCGGTTTCGATCAATCGATTTGATACTTACACTCATCGGGTATGGGCTGTGTTATCACACTGGCAGCACGAAACTTCGCTGAACGACTCCTAGCCGACGACCCTGGCAGCCATCAACGAGCGCGAAACAAGCCTGTATAGACAGAAAAATGTCAATGTCAATAATCCGTTTCCACGAATGTAATTCAGCTCGATCTTAAAATTGATTAATTAAGAGAATCTACTGCTAGGGATTAAATTGTTTCGCTTGACGCAGAGGAAAGATATTGCAAATACTCATTACTGTTAAAACAGAGAACAGTCGTTGGACTCATTTTTAATTGGATTCATCCTGTATTAAATCTTTTTTAATACAGCGTTGCCAAAAGAACGAGGGTGAATATCTTTCGTAGCCACGATACTGATCCATCGCTTGCATTATTGCTGCGTCGCGGCTACAACGCGACGGAGACGAGAAAGTTTTTAAAAGTTATAGTCAACGCACAAAGGCGCGGCTTTTGCATTTGCATCTGAATCGCAGGTGAACGCCTGTCTCGGCCGCGTATTTTATTCCAGCCAACCTCATATATTTCCACGCCGCGCGAAACGGTATGGCGTATGGCATCGCGACACGAGTCGCCCGTTTCTATCATCCGGAGTCCTGTTCGCTCGCCATCTCCTCGAGGCTCCGTTCAAAATTTTCACTCGAGCCGTCTCGAGGGCGAGCGAGGAAAAGGGAGAATGGAGTTCTGGTGCACCGGAATCGCGCGCGCGCGCGCGCGGCGCGAATTTTCCGTTTCCCGAAAAGGCCCCGGGCGTATGAAACACGAAAGTACGTTTAGACATTGAAAACCGTTTCAAAAAGTCTCGATAGGATTTTCTTTCCTTAACGTATCCTACAGCTTTCACTGACTTTGCACAGAGCAGAGATACGGCAAATAATAGGGTCAGTAGTATAAGTCAATCATTAAATATTACAAAATGTAAAACTCATAATAAACGTCACTGCGTTAATATTTACGTCTAACTTCATCTCTGAAAGATGTAACAAATTGCTAAAAAAAACAACGTTTCTTATCGCCTAAAAATGTGACGCACTCACGAAGTTGCTTCAGAGAAAGTTGCTTTCTTACAGTCACAGGCTTTGCCAAGAAAAAAAAAAGAAGTCGATTCAAGGCTTGGCTGTGCTCCTGTACACTGAGGAACACAAGCAATTTTATCGAGGAACTGCAGGAAATCGCAATTCTCTTAGTTGGAAGAGGAAAAAAGTTCGCACGATCGAGAGATGACCTTAATCTTATCAGGAAATTAACGCCTATTGGCGCGAAGATAAAGGCCGTCGATCGAACCGCACAAACGCCGCCCGATAAAAATAGAACTCTAAGGCCGCAGATACGTCTAATTCTCATAAATGAAATGAACGTACCGACTTCTGCCGTTTCCATCTGAGAATTTTGCAAAACCGATCAAGATTTAATTCCCGGAATCAATTACACATCGTGATTGTCAATTGATCTTCAAACACGACGTCCGAACGACAATACATGCTAAACGCAATTTCCTTTATTCTTTATTTTTTTACACACGCGCGTTAATTTGTTATATAACGTTTGAACGGATCTGGCATAAACTCCGACTTGACGCAAACGCGATGCAGCAATCGTTCCATGTAGGTACAGGCCAATAAATTCCATGAAAGTTCGAGTTAACACGGGTACGACGACCTCTATGCCACGATCGATCGTGTATCTGTATCTCGAGACTGTGTGCTTAAAGGTACACTCACACCGATCAATCACCTGGAAGTACGAATCGCGTGACGTAGAGCACGAGGCAAACAAAAGAAACGGTCACCAAAAAATTTCCTTCGTCTAGACCCCACGATATTCTTGCTCGGAACGAACCGCGCTTCTTGAAGAAAGAAGTTCTTCTTAAATTAAAAAGCACTGTGAGGATACAAACTAATAAAAGATCGTGCATCTTCTTGATATTCCTGCTAACCGGCAGATGATTGCTCGTTCGCATTTCCGGGAAGTTTTCCAAATTAGAGCGACAGAATTTTTAAGCTTCAAAGGCTGCGAATTCCAGCCACTGTATCGCCCTCGTTGTGCTGACGTCTCGTAAACATTGCAATACAGAAAGAACTGACGCGTCGAAACGAAATATGAAACTAGCAATAGCGCACAGCCTTGTGTTTCATAACCGAACGTATTTGTACTACTGCGAATATATACTGTAATGACTCGATCCCTGATGTCGCGTTCTGTGAAACCTGCTTATCGCGCGTCGTGCGTCGAAAGACAAATCGATCTACCTGAAAACGCTGCACTGCAGGAGCGATTGAATCGAAAGTGGAATGGTTCATCACGAAAATGTTAAACCGCGCGGATCAATAGGCCGAAGGAACAAATTGCTCGAAAGTAGTGGCTCAATTAAACAGGCGATCATTTTCCTTTTCTATGCTAAGCTGTCTAAAGTCTCGCACACATACATGCACATACATATGTAATTAAAGCCCCCGATCGATTTTCCTAAAATTACACCTGCTACTCAATTTTAAAATTAGCAACCATTATCTTATCCGAGACTAATACGTAGTGACATTTGAGAGGAGTAATCGATTCACGGAAAATTGCTATATGAATGCGATAGTACAGGAAGCAAGTGGAATTCGTACACAGGAAGCTAGCGCATAACTTTGATAAACGGAAACCACAGTGAAATATCAGAACTCCGCTTATACAATTATAATGCAAACCCATTGACATTTCATGTTACATAAACACGAAACACGATCTTAATCGCACCTGTCTGTGAACTCTGAACGGTAAACTATAAATATAAATATTTTTTAACATGTCATGATTCATTAAATGAAATCACGACTATTAATACTTAAAGTCATTAATTATCGTACTATTTTTTTTTGTTTTGTAATGTGTATTTTATGGCAAGCTTTCTCTTCGATATGAAACATGCAATTATGTTGGCAAAAGTTACATTGTTATATTGCTTGCTGAATTATCTTCGTTACTTAAAGAGTTAAAGAAACAGGAAAAAAAATATGTTAATCATACGTTCGAATGGTCTATTATTAGTTACTAATGATGATTATCTAATAATCTTCGGAATATTTTGCTTATCGAAATGTTTCGTAATCGCAAGTAGTAAGGAAGGCAGAAAATCGATAAGGTTACTTGATAGACCGTCACGGATGCGTCACCGAATCGATACGCGTTTCCTCGTGACAAAAATCACAGTGGCTGGTTGTTAAACGAATGTTTACAAGTGCGTGCTGTTAGTTGCCGTTTGCATTTTTCAACCAACAATCTGCAACGAAATCTGCCCGAAAGTCGTATTCCAATGACTCGCTATTACTTCCCGATAAACGCGCGCATCGTTCGCAGTTGGAAAACGAAAAGTCTATACGGTATTTTTATATCGACTTCGTCTTATCAAACATCAAATGTTTCATGCCTTATTATCGCGATTACTTTATTCGGGGCACGTATTTGTGGGGCGAAAATATCAAAAGCAGGGATGCATTATTCAATCGTGAAATGGAATATTTTATTTATTCATACAAACGACGCGTTGGCATAAACGTGAAGCTCAGCGAAGAGTCAAGCCGATTGACACTTTTACGACGAACGATAAAAATGCTCCCCATTAGAGAGAGGATGCGGATTTTACTTTTTTTTCCTGTACATGTCTGCGATTGCCGTTACTCGTACATAAACTTCAAAAGGCGAACGATATGAAAATATGACTGAAACGAAATTACGTTACGTTCATCATTTCCGGATTTGCATTCCCTTAAGTACATATGTGCCGGGCCATTGAAAGAGGAATAATCTCTGAGTTAGTGAGCAACCAAACGTGCAAACGAATTGCTTTTTTTATGTCGCCAGGTTTGATCCGACGACAGGCCAGCTAGTCGATTCTGAGCCGTTGACGTCAGAATCGTTATACGCAGATGGAACGAGACACGTTTCAAAGGTGAGTTTCATACCAAGTAGAGGCATCGAAGAATCGACTGATTGCGTGTTTGTCCGCTTCACAAAATAAAAGTCTCGCGCGTTCGATGAGTAAAAACACAGATACACGGATTTGAGGATTCATCTTTTCTTTGAAGATTGAATATACGAAGCACGGAGCGCCGAGTCGACTCTAACGAGAGAAGTAACGGGGAAATTTGGGTCTTCTCCCGTTAATTTATTCTTTTCAGGGCATCGAGTATGCCGGGGAGCGTGTTTTAAAAATCGAATTAAACGGGCGAACGCGTTCGATCAAAGGGAGTCGGTGTTCGATCGCAACCGAAAGCCCGCTTAATTACTCGTCACAGTAGCAAAATAATGCACCGATCCAACGAAACACGGGATATACATAAATTTCACAGCTACCGAATCGGCTGAACACCGAGAACCGGGGAAACAAATTTCATTATCGTGGAAAATATTGCTCGCTTCGTACGGATTACCCATTCGATTCCCTAAATAATTTCAATCTCGATAATACATCACGCCGCGATGACCGTCGATGGAATATTGCTATATCGTCCGTAATTCGATTTGCAAATTTGTTCCCGATATCGAGTTCCGTTTTGGCCCCTTTTACGAAAGCGTAACAATTCGATAGAATAATTTGTTTTCAAAGACAAATTAAAAAGGTATCAGGACCGTTCGAATTTTTATATGATGAAGTCAGAGCGTCGAATCTCTCATTGTTTCGTCTCAAACAACGAAACGAGGTCCAATGACTTTTGGAAAATCACTCGTTCGTGCATCGATCATCTCGCGATCTCGGCTCGCGAACGCGTTTCGCATTTGAAAGCGATAAACGAGGGATCTGAAAACTTTCCTATTGACCGTGACGAGTGTGCCTACGTATACACATGGCCTCGCAGCCAGAGGAACGCTCATTTTTAGTTTTCTCTCGTGTCGCTTCTCGCGTTTATTTTCGGTCGATGAAAGCGTAGGCAGAACATATGTACATGCGCGTAGCGCCAACACCCGAAAAGAAATAACCCATTTTCGGTTCCCATGCGGCGCACGTTTCCTGGCAGAAGCGTTGGTTCCGCGAGGGAAAAATATGCGGCCATTCGTCCGCCACGAATGACAATGAACGGATGGAAACACGTTGCTTCGCGTGTTCCTCGAAATAGATAATCGGATTCGCTTACCTTCGCGAAAGGGAAATCAGCGATGACGCCTGTTTCGACTTACGTAAGATTTCGGAACGAGGGAATCGCTCGGCGAGCAGCGAACGAACGCGATTGCTGCCATTTGTCAAACGAAATGCGTGCGTATCTGTCAAACTCCAGAGGAGGTTTATTTCTGGGAAAAAAGAAGGAATGTGCAGATGGCAAATGACATGACGTCATTTCTGCCTGGACCTTGAAATGAGCGTTGTATTAACTACACTTCTCACAGCTCGGAATGGAGAAAACGATAATGCTTTCTGGAGAACAAAAAACATATTCCGTGGAAAATCGTTGAATGCACGTACAGTTTACAAATTCAAGTTCGATCGCTATTCCTGAGATGTAAGACTATCAGGTGAATAGAATGAAAATAACATCTCCTGGTACAATCAAGAAATCTTGTATTTTATTGTAATATCGTGAATAAATGCAACCGCAAAGAGCACAAGGGTCAATAAAACGTCGTGGAATAACAGGAATCTCGAGAGCCCTGCTGTTTTGAAATATGACGGGTTTAAGATAATAACGTGGCTCGCCTCAGCCGGCGGATTCGAAAGCTGGCGAGGCTCGTAGTTACCTTTACACCCAGCGCTATCACACTGACGTAAGGTTTGCGGACTCGAAGATAAAAGCTACGCTTGACCCCTAGCTAAGGTGATTCCTCGTGATTTCGACGATCGAGCAAGATGCTCGACGAACTTGCTCCGATTCCCGTGATTCACGACCCGACCGGCTATTTTCTGCATGGAGGACGCTCGCCCGCGTTTTCGAGCATTCGACCGCACCGACTCGTCCCGTTCGAAATACATTGAACAGCGAACTGCATAACGTAATACCCATTCCGTAGAATCTCTTGTGCAAGGTCTGTTTATTTTACCTCCAGCTGAATTCCCGGCGAATTTCATTCAATATGATAGGAGCTACAATCGTGCAAGGGACAACGAGACTGGAACAGATGGTGGATTCCGAATGTTTACACGTTCGCTGAGCTAAACACGATTGAAACCCAACGTTCTCGAAGTTGCAGCGAACCTGCAACCAATGCCGTTTACGCGAAGGACATCTATCGCGTCCTGTACAACGAAAGTTCAATCGGAGCAAGCAATGCTTGGGTCGGAAGACGATTTCTGTCTAAAATTAGAATCCTACTCCTACAGAGATTGAATAAGGTAGCCAATATTGTTCCTTACGCGTTGAATATACAATATATACAATAAATCTGAAATACTACGATCACTTCGAGATAGTCAATGATCATTTTAACTAATGACTGCAAGTTTTCTTATACATATTCCATATCTTTTGCAATTTATGTATAACGATCTGTGAGTAAGATGATTGACGTAACTACTTGAATGGACTTCCACCTCGAATCCAGTCGGGCGACCTTTCATGCATTTTTTTCATTAGAAATTAAATCTCCTCTCAGAAGCGATCCATCGATCGATCCGCGGACTCCGTCGATGCGGGACGCGCAAAATTCAAATCCGGGGAGCCACGCGCGGATTCGAAAAATCGATAAACTCGTTGCGGAGCCCATGGCCGCATGCATCCTTGAAAGGCCTCGACCTCGACTAAAAATTCGCTCGTGACGGGCGGTACTACCTGACCTGAGCAGGTGAAACTCGACCCAACGGGGAACGAGTCACGAACAGAGGCTGCACGCTGTGCCCCGTTACGACACGAGCCGATTTTATCTGCTCTTTATGCTGGCTCGAGTTTGAGTCCAGACTGGTTTCTCGTAGTTACATTTAAATTCCACAAAAACACGCGAGTGAAAAAGTAAACACGAGAGTTCGTAACGTAACGAATCATACGTGATACTCGGAAAACCGTTGTAGTTCATAGAAAATAAATCGTTCAGCAAATCTCCGTTTACTGAGAAAAGATTTTAATTCTTATCAGAATTATGTGAACATTTAACAATTAATTAACATTTAACAATAAAAAACATTATGAACAATTAATTCCTTGCATCCCGAATTCGTATCGAAATTAGTTTGACCAATCGATCGAGTAAATCGATTTTGCAAGTTATGCATGCGTGCATTCTCGAGTCGCAATGGGGAAAACAGCTCGCGCCTTGGCGTTTCTGGAAGCTACCAGAGACTTGCTAATTCTATCACCGTTGCTACTGAACAGTGGCGCAACTATGCCAAACACGCTGATATCTGAGTAAACAATGTACAAGTACACGCGATAAGAGGTACGTTCGAAAGAAACCGGAGCCAAACTATGTACAACCATCTCAGTTTACTTCGATTCGGGATCGTATATCGATAGAACGACGCTTTGTCCGGAGTCTAAATTATCATGTACAACCATGCATCTTTTAAATGCCGGAGTTCGCACGACACGATTAATGAACAATAATAAAGCGTAGACAAAAGTGATTGTAAATGGTAATAGAAGTTTGCAGAAATAGTCGATTCTTGGACGTCGGTCCGCGTCGTTCCGCAGAAATTTCAGACAAAGCTCGAGTAGTAAGTTCGCGGAACAACGGATCGTGGAAATCGCGATCGATTTACCTTTTGTAAGCTCCCCTGTACGCTACTAGTCAGCAGGTTTTTGAAATCGACGATGGCGAAGTAGGTTCGACACACTCGTCGTGAAATCAGAGCGACGAAACGATCCCTTCCGTTTCGGAGCCGAGTAGCGGTGTTTTGTAAATAGAATTGTACGTAGCGATAAGAACGCGGAAAATTGGCTTGCTTAACAGGAACGGCACGATCGACACGTTGCCGACAGAAGGCCGTTTTACACTGACCCCCTGCCACTGGAACTCCTACGTATAACCATCGTCTCTACGTCCTGCCTCGGTTGCCATGTTGCGTGCTTTTGCCTCTGTGTGGGTGATCTATAGCCTGCTCGACGCCGATAGCCTGGCCTGTCTGTGTTCGTACGTGCGTCGGTGTATTTCTGTGTCTGTACCTTGTAAGTGCCGGTCTCCACCACGGAAACCGTGCACACAAAAGCAAAGGTTGTACGTGTGACGACAAAGAACTCCGAATTCTCTTTGTGACGCGACTCGTTTCCAACACTCGGTCACCGATCTTCACAGGGAAGGGGATTCAAGAGCGATCGAACAAGATCGAAGACGATCCGATAGAATACAGACGTAAATCGAATGGAAAATCTTTGGAAAGAATCGCTGACTCACCGGGAAACGTTCGCGAAACGATCGATAGTGGGGAAGTTGCCGTTGCCGAGCGTTTCGGGCACCAACGTGACCGCGATTATGCGACCGGTATCTATCTATATAGCACACGCGTGGATCTTAGAAGTGTCAATTCTTTTTTTTGTCACCTAATCGGCTGATAACCGAGCGGCAGTTTCGCGGCGAGGAATGCAGATAACGCGAAAGAGGCGCTCAGCCTTGTACGACAAATTGCACTACGCAAAGAAGGAGGCGAAGAGGAAAAAGCGACGAGCAATTAGCCGAGGGCACGGCTATCGTAAAATGCGATTGGGAAATCAAGGGAGATCGATGCGAGTCGAACGAGCCGGGATACGCGATAAAACAATAGTACATCCAACGGTTTACGTAATCGCGTATCATAATTCAGGTTTCAATTATTGGCTAATAAATAATTGTGATAATTGAGCGAGTACGCGCATTCCCAGCTCCAGCTGACTAAACAATCTTCGCAAAGAGAGGCTACTGAACGAGAAAATCGACCAAACCGCGACGACACGTTGTCTCCGATTAAACGTGAAACAGCGCTACGTCGCTCGCGTTAGTAATAAATTCGTTTGACAAATGATTTTGTCAAGAATCACGGGCGAAGTGACAACAGACGAATCAAAGTTGGTTGTTTGCAATCTCCATTTGCATTCGCCTAGATAACACACTATTGACGTCATCGGACGACATCTTGTACGAAAAAACAGTTGCTTCCTCGGTTAAGACGATTTACAGCCGATCATCGAGACATCAGCAAATTGTAGGAGAAGTTCTGTTTAGAATTACAATTATCACGTGTAAAATGCATTCACGTATTTGCATGAAGGTCGATCGCTGTCCGACCGATTCGTTTACTCGAAACTCGCGATTACGAACAGACTCCGTTACGAGTCGAGATTCTACGATATTTTCCACGAATGAAACCACAACCGTGACGTACTCCGGGTAACATCGCGACCGAACATTTCGCATTAGCTCTAATCGTTGTAAACTGCTACTTACGTAAAATTTTCTTTTAGTCACGGAATAGAACGACCGCTTGCGTAACGAGCAACAATTCGTTATTCGATTGCAATGGGCGCGTAGCGAGACCTTTGAAAACTCTGCGAGCGTGGCTATAGCCGCTGTTTGCTCGTACCACACCACTTGAAGAGTAATCGATCGGTCGTGAATCATCGAGTCACGAGGGCTGACCGTGGTGAAAAGGGACGCGTTTTCGTCCGAAAAACGGACGATTTTCCCCCGTCGGCTCGCCGCTGCTAGGCGCAACACGCGTCACGTCGTCGCCCATGCATCGACGGCGTAATTAAATTTCAATGGCCATGTATTTTTCGCGAAAAATTTCACCGATGCGATGCGCGCGAACAGATTCTAGATAACGGATCGGTCGGAAAAAAAGAGGGGAATCGGCAGGGATAGATACGAAAAATATCGTTAATTCCGGTGCGGCGTTATCGCGATGAAATATTCAGCAGCGTTAAAAAACGGCAACGGTACGGGCGAACGAAATTTTACGCTGCGCGTCACCGCTGTAGAATTAAATATTCGATAGTCAACGTTACGCGTATTGCGGGCCAAGTATATAATTTTTAACCAAAATTTACTGCAACACGTATCAGTGTGTTTGGTTGGATTATCGACACTTTTTATAGCTTCAGTGTATTTTGCGTTCCGCGTTATATAATCTATGTTATGCGATGTTAACGTGCATCGGGAATATTGGATTCATGGCTGGCGCATCTATACAATTTATTCGTTATTACGGTTATTTATCTAAATAAATGTGCGGGCCCCAATTCGAATAAGTCACGTCTTGATTCGTAATTGGCCGTGCGGGTTGTCTTCTCCGTTCGGTGACTCCACTTAACCCAGTTGCGTGTCATACATTTTGTCGAAGTTTATCGTCACGATAAGACGATTAGTCTGTCAAACCGATATATAATTATCCGGAACCAGCGAATTCCATTATCGAAATCGTTCCACATTATCGGATTATCGTCAAACCACGTTCAAGATAACGGGAACTCGTGCTACAAATAATTAGTTAATCGTACCGCGAAGTTTATAGGTAACCAGAGTTGCTCGACTTTATCGACAACGGTAGTTCGTCTCCGTCGGAAAGAATGTAAGCCTCGCATGCATAATATGTAACTCTAATTTCACTGTGAGGCGGCCAATCTCGTGGAAATTAAGTTAAATGCAGCAGCATCGCGGTGGCTGTCCCCCGTGATAAATGGAGCTCGTATTCGCGATTCGGGGTATCAACTTTTCATCCGAGTGACGTGGAACTCAACCTGCTCCATTCCGGTTTGCCCGCCCCTAAATTAACCTTCGAAGCAACCCTTCCGTCACGGCGAACAAAAACGATACGTTCTTGTTATAGGAAATGGACTCAATAAAAAATTAAACTGCTTAACCCTCGGGAGGCCCTCATCGATCGTCGGTGAATGGAAATCGTGCTTCGCGTTTGAAAGAAGATTTCTTCGACGTATATCTTGAGAAGGGGGGCAACTGTCTAGCTTCAATTACCAAATTCTAGAATATCTTCGAGGACGAACCGCTCGATACTTCGACTTCGCGAGAGAGACGAGGTCGTACAAGTGCCCCCGTCTCGCAGGATTTCTTCCCTGCGGAGTACGAATAATTTGCATACGATTAATCTTGATCAGTGCCGGCAGTCTCATCGGTAAAGCAAGCAGGAACGAGTTAAACAGCGAGTAGGTACGGCGGATCGCCCGTGATAGATCGTTACGTCCGCGAAATTCAGGTTACTGTAGGTCGAATCTCTCTGGAACCGTCACTGAGGCGGGAGTCGATCTAATTAGATACAGTGGAACGTCGATTATCCAAACGTCGCGTCGCTACGCGGAAACGTCGTCCAATGGTGTATCGAGAGCTGACTGCCAAACCACGGAATCCGTTATCGCACCGCGAGAACTCACTGGTATTCGTCCCTTCCTACGTTCTTCGTCGAGATATTATCCGACGGGACTATGATGAAAACATGTTTAATCCCACGTTCTTATTTTCACATTTTTTTATTTACTTGGAATAATAAAATGATAGTCGACGATTTCAAAGACTTCGAGACTACGAGTCAGATCTGAGATCGACAATTGTGCGGCTTCCGGCGGAAACCTATTTTCGTCGATCCTCCACACGCATACGTCTCTCCTTACCGAGAAGACTCCGAAGTCTGCGCGCTGCATGAAAGGAATTTAATTTTATCCCCCATTGAGAACGTGACGCACGAAAATTACAGAATCGACGGGCTATTGCCAAAAACGTATCTCGAAATCGGCGATGTAGCATGTTAATTAAAACCAATTGAGTACAATGAGTCGTCGCAACGGGTGTCGCAAACCGGTGTCAGTGCAACCCGCGTGGTTTCGTCCATATTTCTATTCCACGCGAGTCTGGCAATGGATCGTCGACGAAATTAGACGCAGTTCTCTCTATCAGCGTAAAGTCATCGGTGCGACGGCCGCGGCGTGACGGGCCGAACGAAAGCGGATCGAACCGGTTCTCTTCGCGCGAGAACCGCAACGCGTTTCCTGCCCGAAGTTACGGAGCAGATTCGCGTATGAACCGCGGTGCCAAGACGCGCCTTGGCTCGGCCCGTCGGATCGAACGATTAAAATTAATCGTTCATTAATATCGGAGTCGACGCGATTAAACCGCACGGCGCGGCGTCGAAATTGAATTAGACGCCCTGCCATTCATTCACCCTCGCCCTCGCCCTTTCGGCGCAGGCTCCTTACCCCATTGTTTGGTGATGGATCGTTATGCCTACGTGTCGAGCTCACCTCGAGACATATTCGGCGGGTTTGATCTAATTAAACAGTCCTCTCTCCATCAGCGGAGCATGGCACAAGGGCGGACGAGCAAGGGAACTGATTGAATTGCGCTTCGTGATCTTACGCGACCAGCGAATCGACGGTGCTGTTCGATCAGACGCCGATCACGTTCAACCAAGACGTGTTCTAATCAAGCAAAGCGGTTTACAAGGATCTGCTTTGATCGATACGCAGTTTCTTGGCATGCATCGGTGCTGATTAAAATACGATTTCCTGGATTACCGCTAACCCGGCATCTACTCGCCGTTCGACGTCCATTACAACGTTTCCATCTTCGTAGAGAATAGAAATAACGATACATTATAAGTGTTATTCATTACCATTATTGACTGTGTTATTAAAATTATAAACTCTATCGAAGGCTCTTAATTCATCAGCAAGAAGCACGACTTTATTACGTAACGCGCTATTAGTTCACTTATCCTGTTAGTAGTCCGGTTCGATAATTGTCGTCGACGCGATCCCGAAATTTTTCGAGTTACAATCGACTCACCCATGTACCGTTGGATAATGCAATATTTTCGTTCCACGAATCGGGAAGTGAAACGAGAATCTATGAGAGCAAGGACGTTCCGAATAAATTCGACTCGTTTCAATTTCCGCTCGCAATGGCATCGTTACCAACCCGTACACGCCCCACGCTACGTTCCTCCTCTTTTTTTCTGTCTGCATGAATTATTTCCACGAACCAGCGATTTCGCTACCATCACTTTTATCCGAATCTATCCCCGGATGAACGCTAATCGTCTGTCAGCTGCACGATGTTGGGTCGAAACGCTAAGTCGAATAAAGATTATTCTTAATTGGTGGTCTTTTGATTAAAGTGGTTGGATTGTACAATCTTATTAATCGCTGACCTAGTACAATTACAATATTCATCCTTCTTCATTTATCTGGACGTCAGAACATTAGTATGCACATTTTTCTCCTTACGTAATACAGCAGGTATATTCGTGAGAGAATGTTCATTTATTTGAATTACATAAAAAAGAACTCAGCTTCTGGTCATTTATAATACACTTGTCGGCTAGGATGCTCTTACAATAGTGCCGCACCTCGCAAACGGCCATGATACTAAATCGATTCGCAGTTCCATCCAGTTTACCGAATTATCTGATAACAATGAGTAACAGAGTTGCGGCGCGAAAGTCTGTCTTTTAAATTTCGTCCTCCCTCATCCGCACAGCTGAACCGGATCGATCGTAGTATTTTTTTCGTAATCGTAGAGGGATCAATAACGTGGCGCCGGCAGTAACTAATCCGTGTCTGTGGCATGTAACGGGAGAATGAAATCGTTGTTTACCAGTCGGACAGTTGGCTGATTTTCGAGCGTTAAACCGCGGTTAACCGTTAAACGATGACAGGAAGATCAATAAATCGCTGCCCAACAAACTACAGATCCCTCCAGCGTTCCACCAATGTTGCACGTCATCAGTTTTCCGTGGAAATTACAAGCAGAGAAATGTCTGTGTTTGCATCGATGAGGGTCACGTCCGATCAAGGCAAGAGAAATATTCGAGTCAATTTTGTTAATGGCAAGTCGAATATTTGGTAATTAGGAGGAGAGACGACGTTTGAACCTGTCAATTTTGACGAAAGTTCAAGCACTTTGAATTGTACGATATCAGGAAATTTAGGAAGACAGCTGAAACCGTCGACCAGGGATGCCCTGGAGGAACAACTCTTCCGAGATTAACCCCCTCGACTTAGTCTCTCTAGGCGACTTACTGTCGCCGGATGAAGGGGGATATCTCTTCGAGGAAGGTGCTCGAAGCTCGAAGAAGGTTGATAGAGGATCAGCATTCACTGCAACGGTCCCGTGTCGTGTCACGAAGCCGCCTGTAATCCTTCTCTATAAATGTATCCGATGCATTGTGTGCACTGCCTAATGGCTGGATAACTGGGACGGCGACACGGATGATGACGACTTGCGGCAACAAGATATTCCTCCCAGACTGCCTCGTATAGATCATCTAACATCCCGTTACGCTTATCGATTTTTAACGCTAGAACTAACAAGTACATTTACATATGTATAATAGTCACATGCATCTCCTTGTGTATCAATTTTAATCGATTCAATGGGTATCGATGTAGCCTGCGACAGGTGATTCCAGCGTCAATAGTCTTATTTGCGTTACTGTAATTCAAAACCTATCTATTTATACGGCGCAACGTTTTATTGATTCGATGATCAATCGATCGATGCAATAAAAAATAATGTTTATTCCGTGAAAGACGCTTATTGATCGATCGGTGACTTCGAAGGGGTCAAGCGACGAGAATTGATATCACAAGGTGCACTCCTTCTAACGCGGATTGATGATATCGCGTGGATTCTAGGATAGACTCGTCGCAACCATCCGGAAATTTTCAGTAGGCTACGCAATCCTCGCTTCTTGCGTTATCCAAAGTATGTTGAGTGTATATATTATTCTGGGAACGTCGCCACGTTGGTGCGCGCGTCTGCGAATGACAGCAGTTGTTTCCAAGTTTAAACCAAATCTGTGTGACAGTACGCGCAGCCGGTTTTCCGATTCGCTTGGTTATCTGTATCTATCCGCGCCAGTTTTCCTAAATGAACGAGTAAAACGCTTGGAATAATTTCACGCCCATCGCATCCCGGATCCCGTCGCGGAATCGATCGAAAAGTTTAAACGCTTTTCCCACGAGGAACCTCCTACGATTTACCTTGATATTGCGATCGGAACCAGCTTTCTAATTTAAATCGGAAGGAGAATAAGAATATTGTTCAAGATGTCGGGGCGGCCGTTTCGTAGAGAGGTGGTGGGTACCGTTCGAGTGAGAGACTGAAACAGATGCACTCGTCTCGATGGCGCATGGTACGGCGAACGATACCACAGCCCTTTGCATCGATTACAAGCAAATTGATGGCAAATTGATATCGTTACGACACGTAGTCAAGCGACACCGATCATCGATCCATCATTCTGTCTGTCGTCGTTAAGAACGCAGACAATTTGTCTACCCTGGGAGTTAGTTTGGAACTAAGGGCCCATTATAGGTTCGACGAGGTTGAAAGATTAAAGATCCAATTTGATCAGGTTCCATTACTGCGAGGAGTATGGAAATGCGGCACGAGAAATATCGTTAAAAGTTCTTCCGTATCCTCAATCGACCGTTCTTCATTCCTCATCCTTTTTAATTATCCATAATAAAGAAATAATGTATTTTTCGATTGGACGATGGGATTCTGATACGTCTTTCTGTCTCTAATTGTGCCGGTCGATAGTAATTTTCTAAATAATTTGCGAACGATTCAAATGGAAAACTTCACACCAGCCAAATAACGTTGAATAATTTCCTGCACGATCGGCTTATTGGATTACTGATGATCACCGTATTAATTGCGCAACGTGCATTTATAATTATCCTTTTAACGCATGAAACTTGAGTTTAATTATAGTGGCTAAAAACGCAGCATATTAATTGCTCATTAAAATCAAAAATTTGTCCTTATGATCGACCATGTGTATACGAAATGTTGATATTCTTTTCTCATTGGAGGTCTCCCGTTTGTTCGTTACGAAAATTTCTCTCCGACCATGTATGGATTCGTTGGGCGTACTAAGGACAAACGATTCAATGCGAAAGGCGATCGAAAACCGAGAACCGGTTTTGTTACTAACGGCGACAGACTTGTACAGCCGATCAGAAAGAAACAATTGAAGCTGCGATTCACAGAGCAGCAAGAGTTTTTCTTTAAAAATGTATTGACTGTACAGTCAATCCTAAAAGTTTATGTACCTTAGAAAAACGCATTTCCTATAATTAAAAAGAAATCAGACGTCGGAAGAATAATGCTAATAGTAAATAGTTACGTGCTAAAAAGTATAGAAGGAAATATCCAATTAATTATTGACGCTGGCGAAATGCTTTTTATACAGAAGTTGTAGACAATGATATCCTCTACAAAGAAAGATTC
>NW_017137499.1:1125196-1144169 GCF_001652005.2 Ceratina calcarata | reverse complement strand
AGATGATACTATTACCTATGAAAAATTTGAAATCACTATAATTTTAGCTTTTTAATAGTAATAGGAATCTATAATAACAAATTCAACATGCCAGCATTGTTTAAGTATATAGCCTATACATCTTTAATACATGAGTTCCTCGTACTGTCTGCTATAAAACCAATTAAAAATGATCAGTGTTACGTATGATGTATAAACGTGCAATATTATGCAGGATGAATCAATAAAGGAAATTCTTGAAACAACTCGTTAATTGATAATTTTATTAGAATTGTCTTCTATGAATGATTGATTTGATAAACTTCGTCGAATAATCGTTGCATGTTAATAAATCAGAATTCATCGTCAATTGTGAGATTTGATACAATAATTCAATGAACATTTGTTTAGTATCACGCTTTAAATATTTGTTGGCCGTCAGATTCGTTATTGATCGATGATACCAGGTCGTAGTTCGACCGATAGAGATGAAAATCCCGTTGCTGTGCCTTGTGTAAAGGACATCGATAAATCGTCCCTGTTCGTACACTTAAATCCTTCGAGTTGCGCATCAAGTTCCACTTTGTTACTGCTTTCTCCTCGTGGATTAATTCAGGATTGATCCCGTTTAATTCCCTATTCCTCTTGCAAATCAGCCGAGCTAATAACGTGTTCTTTTGTATCGACGAGACTTAATCCCTGTCTTCGTTCCGTTCGTTTTCTTGCGAACTCCGTCGGACCGAAGTCCCGTCACGTTGCCAATTCGGCTCGAGTGCTCCTTAATATGCAGTCTAATTCGAGATGAATCCTCCACTGGATAATGTTGGTGCGAATCGATTTCTTTTTGATTGATAAGAAATAGATATGAAATAAGAATATAATGAAAGTGGATAAGGACGAAAAATTAAGAACAATATGAAAAACTTCCGTGTGTGAATTGCAAATAACTGCTTACCTGTTGCCATTAGTTAAAAATGTTTCCAATGAAAATTGTACGTACCGTCAAAAGGTACTCTAACGTGGAATAACTACAGGAATATATAAGATATATCTGTTTTCTCTTAAATTTATAAAGAAAAATAGAACGGGAAAGAGTTGTGGGGAAGTAGAAAAGATAAAGGAAAATCGATTTGAATATCACATTGTTCCCATGGAAATGAAAAGGCTCTCTCCAACATTAATTCGAGCTTTATCGGTTCTGGGATAGTAGATTCTACCCGGTCGCACTAACATCGCGCGACCGTACTCGTGGCTGACAAATCCTCGAATAATCACTGTTATAAATAATCGAGGAAAGACTCGTTCCATGAAATTATTGTTCGAGCGTTTAACGAACGAGGCCGAGAGATGATTCTATTCCCCCTAGACGCAATTCTTCTCGCAACGGTGGTACCACTACCCCTGTTCTCGTTTCTTTCGTCCACGGTTGCTGCTTTCTCGCTCTACCTCCGAGGAAGGAATTGCGTTACGTTGCATTTATTTAACCAAGAAAATTGCAAAAAAGTTGCACTCCGAATGAAATCGAGGATCGTTTTCGGTCGGAGCCAGAATTATCTAACATTTCTACGACGCCGGTGACCGTATGTTTTATTCACAAAGATCCAGTAACAAAAAGAAATAGAATGAATACGATAAAACACGTTCCGAGACAAAGTATGGTCGACGAAATGGAACAATTTAACGGCTGTTCCCTCGTCTCTGTTCGGAAGAACAATTGCGATTCGGTGCACGGCGCGGCTGCAAACACGACATAGAGTTAAAGCACAAAGAAACTGAAACGAACGGTTATTGATTCGATTCATCCTCGATTCTAATTAGCCCCCTATATCTCTCTCTTCACTAGTTTGCGCAAGTATCCACGCTCTGTTACCGTTTGTCGATCGTAGACATCGGCCGAAGACAAACGTTTCTTTGCCCATTTTTAATCGTTCACCGAGCCGAACGAATCGAAATAAATGAGTCGCCTCTCTGTGCGCGGGAATATGCGCGGGCGTGTACACATGTACGTGCATATATATTTCTCTTTTCGCTATCGAGGATTCTATCGTTTCGTTGACACCGACGAAATTTTCGTCGACGCGAGGGAAACAGCGAATTAAATCTTCGGCGAACACCGGCGCCAGAGAAGGAATTCGAGGCACGATATTTTTCACCGTTTCGACGATCCGGATCTTGTCAGTTCCGGTGACTGACGCGTACGAGTTTTGTAATTTAACCGGCGCGGTTTTCAAAAAAGTTCGCTGAGGATGAAACTCTCGCCGCTGATGAGGGAAGCACGAATTTTTTTCCAGTTACGGTGCGAGTCTCGTACGATCCTACGATGACGGTATCACCGGCTAAATCAATTACGCGTCGGTTCAACGTGGTCGTGATAAGAACGCGTAATCACATGTTTTCTCTGGGCGGAGGATTTTCGCTGGTTCGAATTATTCCCGTGTATACCGGATTCTGCTGGTGTAATCAATAAACATTCTCGACCTCGTACAATTAGTCACACGTAACTCGTTACGACATATTTCACCTGCTGTTATCAGTTGAACGATATCTAATACAATATCTAGAAGCGAGCAGTTTTACGAGACGTAGCTATCATTTTTATTGTATTATGTAACTTTAATACCATTGAGCTTGATACCGATAACGGAAAGTTTCTGCAATAAATAGTGAACATAAAATAAACACTAGGTGAATCGTGTGATAGAATTTTTATAAAACTTACATACATTTATCTACAATAAAATTATAATCATGGCATTGAGTAACTGATGTTAGCACTTCGACAAGCACCGATTTCGTATGGAATTTTTTTTTATATTATAATCTGATCTCTTAATTTTATTCAATTATATTCCGACACGAAGAGAATAGAAATGTTTCACTAATGTTTATTTGCGATGCACGATTATTCTCGATTTCTCTCTTTAGAGAATAAAATCAATAAACTATAGCTATAAACAATATCGATTAACTAATATTGATTAATTGTACACACATAACCCGAGTAATAAATCCTGTGCAAACATTTCGAAAGTCATGTATCTATAAAAACTAACCAATCGTGATATCTATATGTAAAAAAAAAAAGAATTGATAACTAATCGTGTATCGTTAGCAGGCACTTGATCATTGAAGGCTGACGCAAGCTCCCATCGTACTGTACATACTTCAAACGTGGTTTGAGAATTGAATTAAAGCTATCACAGTAGGTACCACGATCTATATGTATATGTTAATAACAGATAAACCTTGTAAACCGTGTAAAGTTTACGCAACATTGAAAACTAAATTCGATCACGAAGAAAATCGACGGTAAACATGATCCGACTCGTGGAACCTATCAAAACGTTTCCATGTGTATAGTGTCTTTGCTGGAATAAATATTTAAGACGTTGTTGCTACTGCTTTGCGTGCAGATCGTAGATCCTTCGACATCGTCCATCTCTTCCGAGAAATTCACCAGCACCTGGAATAATTCAAACACTCAACGTTGACTTATAATAAAACTAAAATTGAGAAAATACAGAGTATTGCTTGACAATTTAATAATGTAAGAAAATTAACGATTTCCTCAATTCCAGTACCGACATGGATGCCCTATTGTCTTTTATTTTGTTAAATATGTAGATAATTAACAGTGTGATATTTCTAGAAATCTGCGAAATCTGCATATCTACGTTAAAGATCTTGTCGGACGGAGAAATGCTTTACGACGCGAAAGTTCGCTACGCGTTAACTTTCTCGTCCGTCATATCTACTTGCGGATTCACTTCGTCGCTAATTTTATCTCCTTTAATTTATGAGAGCGGATTCGTAACGCGTACTAATCGAACAGGGACATATAAAGGGATGAATAAATAACAAACCGACCGAGCGGAACGCAGCGAATAATACGTGGCCCGGACCCTCTGATTATTCAGCTGTTTTCATAATTTCCCGACGATACCGAGTTGTTAATCAACCGGTCGTACCGTTGGTTGCTCGGTTAATTAATACTCTCGCGTCGTCGCACGTTCCGTGTTTTCGCGCGATCAACTTTAACCGCTCCTCTTTCTATTTTCTTTGAATTATCTCCGTCATCGACAGAGTACTTGGAAAATCGTTAGAAAAATCGTATCCTCGGGGCTTCGACTTTAGACTTTCTCGTGAGACGATTAATCGCGTCGAGTTGAACAGCGTGATTTAAAATATTTAAATAAGATATTCCCGATGTAATTAAAGAATCATTTCTCTTTGAACACGTGTGCAACGATTCGAAGAATTTTATGGCAATTAACCAGGCTCGAAGGTGTTTGAAATTGCTTATCGGGGGTGAGTATTAGGGTTAGACGGGGGAGATCGGCTGGGACTAAGAACGAGCAGTCTCTAAGTCGAGTTAATCTCCGGGGAGCTTTGTGTGAGCGCGAGCTTTGTGTACAGGTAGGTAAACATAACCGGATCAACGAATACTCGTGACAACCGCGTGTAAGTAAGTACACGTAGAGACAGGTACCGCGGAATCTTATCTCCATTAAGGAGACTGGAATAAACGATGCGAACACGATTCCATTGAGTCGAGTAAGAGCCGCGGAATCTCGCGCTTATTCCGAACATCAGCCCCGCGATCACGTATGAATTATTTAGACGGATACCTGCCGCAGAGAGCCGCGGATAGAATGGGCGTTTCCGGCGCTGCGAATCGAATTGTTCGCAAGATTCCCGGATAATTGCATCAATTTGTTTGCGTTCCGACGTGATAAGAAAAGCGGTCGGGTCGAAATTGTTTGTGAGAAAAAGAACGATCGCGTGGTGGCAGGACCTCGGACACGTGGAACACGGTCGGGAATAAATTTCTAAGTGGCATTAATCACAAAGTCAACGGTTCCTCCGGTCGGGTCACGAACTTTCGAGGTAACTTTTTTAATTAGCGCTCAAATTGCGCCTCCTTTATTAACAGACTCATGCAAATTCGCGGCGCCTTGCGTGAATCTGCGAGGGAATTTCGCAGATGGAATCGCTGCCACGGTAGCCAGCCGGCTGAATTCGACACGAGGGAACAGCCAGCCGAGTATGCAAATCTCTTTCTTTTTTCTATCCCCTCTTTCTCGCTCGCTCTTTACGTTCTCCAGCCGCACACGTTCCCGACTTCTAATTGTATTTCGCACGGCACACAGACACTTGCGTAATCTCTCGGAAAATGTAAGAGACGATCGTCGCGAAACGCGTAATTCGCCCCGAAGGACGAGACGGCGACGACTTTCACATGATATACCGTTAGCAAGGAAAACTGCGATCGATCAAAACCGTCGAACACACGCCGCCACAGTACCACCGCTTATCGTTGCTTTTAACGCAACGGTTTGTTTTAAATGAAAAATTCTTTCGTTTCCATTCGACAGTAAAAAGTTAATAGAAACTCGCGTTAAAACACTCTATTCACTGGCGCGGAAGATTAACGCGTTTTCTACCAACGTTCAACCATTGTTTTACTTAGAGTTAGAACAAATATGAATCCGGTAGTTTGCACAGTATCTGTTATACGCGAGTTAAATTATTCTCAGCGTATGTAATTAATAGGAAACGATTTAGTAGATGCTCGGTTACAGACGGGGTTGCGATAGAGAGAATCAGAAAGCGTTTAACCGAGCTTAGGAGAAGCAGACGGTGATACAGTAGGATCTCGGTTCTTAGCCTGTTGGAAACCGTGGACGGGAGAGTGTACACAAGTGCGAGAGCCTAAGACGATAGATCCATTAATATTCCTCAGACTATCGTCCTTGGTCTAACAGCCTGGCGGTAGCATGCACTGTGGTATGCATCATCTGTTCGAGACAAGAGTCTTGTACGTGTATTTGGCACGACGATCTTCCAAAATACTCGATCGATTCGTGTTCGATCAGGTATGCACGTTTCGTATCTGAATAATGCGAATATACTCTCGTGTCTCGATGTCGAACTTCTCATTAAAAACGTTATTAGGTGGTTTTCATACGCCACCGCATTAAAACTGTTAATACGAACCTGATCCAGCGAACTTTGTGTCAGCGTGTAATCCGTGGCTTTCAATTCCTCGGCTAACAGCTTCAGCTTATTAAAGCTGGTGCTCACTGCCATGTCCTGGCTTCGTGGTACCAGAAGACGAGCGGCGTTGGCCTGTCTCGAGGAGACCACAGCTTGCGGGAAGTACATCGCTATGGCTTTCCTCAAATCCGTGGACGAAACCGGCTGACGGAACCGTAAGAACGCCACGTACCCTTCGCCAAATCTGTGAACAGAACGATCATTTTATTTTGAAACTAAGAAAAAAGTCATCTAATTGTGGTAACATCGATCATTGTTAATAATTGTGGAAACGTTTCTCACAGTAAGCGTAGGTCATAACCGTGGGAGCAAGGGAACGCGGAAATAACGCGAGCTGAGTTCTGATACGACACGAGGAAAGGTAACGAGGGAAAACATGCGCGGGCGAAATGAAAACGGCGTAACAAATATTTATCGCGTCGCACGTATTCCAACGACAGATCCATCTATTCGTATTCATTTACGCCCGTGTACACGTGTACCAACGTCGATAAATTATGCTGTGGGAAAGGGCAGGCAGCGTGGCAGCTACTCGGTAAATTTACATGGCCATTTCGGGGAGAGAGGGAAATCCGGCCAAAGGACCAGTGAAAATTGCGAAAATCGGTTCGATCTCTTTTTATGTGCTCGTTCATTAAGTAAAGCAATGATCAACGTTCGTTTTTCTAGTTAGGGCGTTAAAAGCTCTGAAAATATAAATTAATATAATTAGTAAAAATCGCATTATTTTCCTACTCGATTAAAACTAAGATAATTATGATATGAAAAGATCTTAGTGAACGAAGGAAAGTGTAGGCAACGAAATTAAAAATTTGAATGTGACAAGTTTACGGTCTTTCGGTATAACTGGATATTGCGAACGGTATTTCATACGCGAGGATATCCCGGTGTGTTTACAGCGGTGGCAAAAGATCGGTTGGGTTCGTTTCTTTCTCGCCGTACATTCACCGGAGAATGTGGATGGATTACCGTATTACGTATAAACGCGCGGGTGCGCACACGTGCGCGCACGATATCGTAAATTCTCCCGTGCTCGAAGGGAAAACGAAAAGAGAGAAAACGGTGAAGGCAGGAGATGTAAGAGGGACATTTTCCCTGGGGTTGCCGCCGGAGGGGAAAGGTGCCACGGCTTAAATACATATTTACAGCGAGCGTTCTATTCCGCGAAAGGAGTTAAACACGCGCGTCGCAATCGAGGAACGTGCGATGAACCATTGCGACGCGTTCCGCGATACCGTGGAGTATCATTGTGACTGTAATCGAATGGTAATCCCCAAATGGTTCCGTCGAATGGAAACGAAATCTGTTCGAATTCCCAGCGAGAAGAGTGGAAATGATGGGCGAAATTAAAAATCAATCGACAACGGTCGGCGCAGGAACCAGAGGGCGGCGAATGAATTGTCGCGTCGCGAATTTCGTCAGAAAGCCTTTGGAGAGATCAAACCGACACGAAGGATCCATCAGTTGGAACAACATCATTAAAATGCACCCGGCTGGAATTAATCCCGTCCGGATATCGGTGCCCGCGCGGAATAACAGAACGCTTTGTCGCGACCGTTGATACCTAGTGTATTAATGTCTGGCGGAACTTTTAAACTCGATTGCCTGCCACGGTTGAAACGACGCGATCGATCGAAAGCGCTTACTTGTGTTTTAAATGCTGCGGCGTTCCTATGCACCTGAGACCAGCCTTCGCCAGAATGCCGACTCTGTTGCAGAGATTCTCGCATTCCGTCACGCTGTGCGAGGTGAGGATTACGCAGCACTGGTTCTTCGTCAATCGCCTGATCGTTTTGGCCACCAGATCCTTCGTTGCCGGGTCCATGCCGCTACGCGTAGAAAAAGAAACGAACGTATGTATAAATATTGATTTGCCGGCTGAATCATGTTCTTTCATTAATAGCAAAGGCGTTGATGAAACGGCGCCAATGAAAGTATCCTTGGTAATTTCAAAGTAAGTTTAATGTCGGTTAGTAAAGATCCTCTTAATAAATCGTTTCACGGCAAATACCTCGTTGGCTCGTCCATGAGAACCACAGGCACAGGCGCCATTACGCTCAAGGCGGTGCACAGTTTCCTTTTATTACCGCCGCTGAGGCTGCTCACTCTCTTGTGCGCGTATTTCAGCAGATCGAGCCTCTTCAGCGCCGACTCGACCGCCTGAAACAAACAATTTTTCACGGGGTAATATTAAATTCCTGGAAGCCGGACGGCACGTACTGCGCTAAGGAAAGAAACTCTTAGAGTGGATGAGGAACTTTTACGGCTCATCCGCAGAAGGAGTTCGTCTCGTAGGAAACAAAGAAAAAAACACAAGGGAAAAAGGACGAGGGAAATGAAAAAGAAAAATGCGAGAAATTCCCGACTGCTTTGTAACCGTTTTTCCCTCGCGGAAACTCGAACGCGAAATAATTAAAAACGAAATCCACGCCGTGGAAGTTATTTAAAGGTCCGCGAGGATGAAACTCGTAGGAACTCGAACGGAGGGAAAGGGAGAAGGACGGAAGTTTCGACATAAATCAACCCTCACCTTGGAAACGTTACTCAGTCCGCAAACTTCCCCGTGAATCGTCAGACACTGATGCGGACTCAAGAAACCGTCCAGGGCATCGCTCTGAGGGCAATAGCCGATCTCGCCGTTGCACAACGGCCCCTTGCTGATTTCTTTCCCTTGTAAAACGATCCTACCCACGGTTGGTATGACCTCCGTAGTCAACATCCGGAACGTGGTGCTCTTTCCGGCGCCGTTCGTACCCAGAAGACCAAAGCACTTACCGGCCTGCACCCCGATACTTAAATTTTGCACGGCTACGTTTGTCCCGTAAACGCTGCTATATTCTTTCCTGAGTTTCACCGTTTGCAAAATATCATCGGACATTCCACTCTCGACTCTCATCCTCTCCTTCGACACGTCCTCGTCCTCTTGGATCACCTCGTAAGGGCATCTCTGCTTGTTCCAATTGGGCAACAGTCCACACTCGATCAGCAAATTTAATGAGAACAAAATGACACCAATAACTGTGAGGTAAACGTAGTGAGGACCCAGAAGATCCCAACTTAACGGTGGCTTGTAGGTGTCCATGTGGAACTTTTCCAACAATTGAGCCGTAATATCGTTCCGCGATATTTGCACGAGGGCATCGCCCAAGGCGTATTGAGGGAAGATCAATAAAATGTTATGCAAAATGTTACGCGCGTCCTCCGCGCTTTTCGTTTTGCCCAGAATGTCGAGGACCAGTATCGTTGCCAGGGAAGCTACGCCTATGAAAGTGTTCACGCAGAAGAGCACCATGTTCGACATACTTGAATCGTCGAAAGCCTTCTCCGTTAAATGCGAGAACGGTAGCGCAGCCCAACTACAAATATGGACATTTATTTAATAAAAAATATAATATAAATATAACGAACGGTGCGTGTAAATTAATATTTACGCGAAGAGGAGGAGTAATACACAGATCCCAGGTAAGTTTCCCCTTGCGACGTACGCGGGAAGGCCAAAGATCTCGAAGACTATCACCGCTAAAACAATGGAGCAGCCGAAGACCTGGAAGGAGAACAATTCAATCTCCTGATTCTCTTCATCCCCTTTTGCGTTTCACTCTTGATCGCTTACAAAGAAGTCCCAGATCAATACTGTTATCCAGTAGGTGATAGGATGCACACCCGCTAGGTAAAGAATTCTCCTCTCCTCCGTCAATCTTTCCCTGACGAGTTCCTTCGAGCCCTGAGCAGCCACCAAGTTGAAAGCGATCAAAAGTACCAACGCCACCCCGACGTCCGCCACGTGTTGTAGCCTAAATAAAATTGTGAAACGTTCCGAGGTTCGAGTCGGTGACAATTAAATCAGAATAGACAAGAATCGCGCTGCGAGATCGTTAAGCAGATTAACGAAAGGAAAGAGGATCCGAATAATGAAAACCGTGAAATCCTGTTAAAACCTTCAGCGGCTGGGCGATTGCGCAGAGTTAATTAAAAGTAAACGCAACACGTGCAATTTTGTTATGCACATTTTCTGCCGCACTTAGCCCGGCACCGTTGTGATCAGCCTGCTTATTCTAATCTTTGCCCTTAATTGAATTGACTTCACGAAAATATAATGAGTACGAATACATGTACTTTTCTTCATTTCTACTAGAACTTACAATGTCGTTCGATTTAGTTGATCGCTGGAGAGTCTTAAAGGGTGATTGAGCGTTGTTAAGCGGCCTTGTACTCCCGACGCCCTCAAAACTGCCTCGTTCAAAGCGCTTAAGTATGATGGTAGAGCATGATGCCCTTTGTTGTTGTACCAGACGACAAAGAGTGGCTCGTCTTTTTCGTGAGACAATGACCAACCCCCGTATCTGCAAAATGATGGAACAATATTTAATTTCCGAATGATTTTCAAACGTTTTCCGCGATAGGTATATTCGTGGTATGTTCTTTTACCTTTTTTCTATATACTCCTGGTGGGTCGATACTATCCAATCCAGAGTAGGCCTACCTGGTAATACCTGCAAGAGACCTTCGACGGCTTGCGATACACCATGGCATACCTGTTGACCGTCCAAACATTCACAGGTACCTGTGTCCTGATGAATAAAAAGAATGTAAATATTTGCAGACGCTAACGTTTGCCCCGCGGATGTATTTTCAATGAAACTTTACAAAGATCGTACATTTGGCAATGTTTGCCAGGCACCAGCATAGTCGTCCCCAAATCGATCGTGAAGCTGTAGGGATACGTGTTGCAAAAACGAGTCGTCGCCGTTATCGATGCTGAAAATTACGGATAATAGATAATAATTAGCAATTAATTAACGGGCAATTAAGTTTTTCGTACTTACCTGTAGAAATAAGTCGGATGGGTATCATACAGCTTGGGCGTAAGAATTAATGGCGGTTCATCCTCGGACGGTGGCCTGATCAAAGAGAATCCCATAGCGACCGCAACGAACATTGTCGGCAAAAAGAGACCAACCGCGAATGTCAGCCAGTCCTTACGGAAGTGCCAAATTCGCTTTTTCAACAAAGCTTTTATTTGCCTAATGGGCGAAGGTCTCGGAGTCGGCTCGGTGTTAATTAAATCATGTTTAGACATCGTCACATCTATAAAAAATTAATTCCGATAGAAATTAGAGCAGATTAGACATATAATGTAATGATGGTACGCACCACCGGTCTCCACACTGATAACACTATCCTGGCTGGCTTTGATAACAGAGGGCCCACCTTCTGCTCTAGCGCACAAGTCCAGAAATACCTGTTCTAAACTGTCGCATTCCAAAGAGAAATGCGAATAACCCAACATCTTTTTATTGTCCTCCAAAACCTTGGCAACTTGTACTATACTAAAACACGAATCATCCAACGAAATGGTATAGTTTAACGAATACGATTTTACGCAGTCGATCCATGATTAAAATTAGACTTATGCTAATTAATAATTAACAAGGTCAGCAGCTATTAACTTACTTATTCTGTGTACCGTTCATCCCTTGGAATGGCAGTATGACGACTACCTCCGTCCCTGATGTCTCATTTATTGTAGCGTTGGGAACCACATCCTCGATCATACCTCTCAGTGTCTCCAATCTTTTTTTATCTATCGAATCGGCGTCACGATCGGCTGGGAATGTTACGAGGAGTCTGTAGCCGCGACCGTGCATCATCTTCAACGACAGGGGCGATCCGGTGCAGAGTATCTTTCCTTTGTGCATCACGACAACGGTGTCGCTGAGCATGTCGGCCTCGTCCAAATGATGAGTTGACAGGATGACGGTCCTGCCAATCCTGTGCTGATCGATTAGACGCCAAATCCTTCGCCTCGCCGCGGGATCCACTCCGGCGCCAGGTTCATCCAGGATCACCAGCTTCGGTGATCCTAGGAATGCCAGAGCTACGCAGAGCCGTCTCTTTGTACCGCCCGAAAGCCGGTACACTGGTTCGTGCTCCTGTCTGCCCAGTTCCAAGGACGTCAGCATCCTGCGAACAGAATTATCGGCTGGATACGTACTAACGAAACACTAATTAAAAAAGGAAGCTGACATTTTTGTGTTATAATATTTATAATTAAAGATACTCTTACCAACTGAAAGGGAATTAAAGTAATCGACTTACTCGTTCACGTCGCGTTCCACGGTCGCGTCGTCTTTGGGCTGTTTCAACTTCGCGTAAAACATCAAATGCTCCCTTGGCGTTAGGGTGCCGATGAGCACGTTATCCTGAGGACAAACCCCTATGTCAGGTTTGAAACCCTCAATGCCGTTCAAACAGATTTCACCGTTGGTCGGAGCCTGCATCCCTGTCAGCATCTTGCTGAAATGAAAGTACACACTTGAAAGACGAGAATGAATTCCCCGAATTCCTCGTCGTTTACGAACGAAAATCCGGGGCAAACCCTTCCAGCGATGTTAAAGGGGATAAGTCCACTGCGCGCCGCGGTCCCAGTTCTCGCCTTTACCCCTTTAGCTCTCGCCGCTTGCTCTTGATACTTTCGAAAAAGAATGTTCACGTACATGATAGTAGTTTTCCCAGCGCCGTTCCTCCCGAGGAAACTGGTCACCTCACCCTCGCTGAGTTTCAAAGTGAAATCGTCCACGGCCGTGACGTCACCCTGATCGGTGTGGTAAACTTTCCTGACACCCTCGAATCTCACCCCCGCCTGCTTTTCGCTGACCGTCAAGCTACTCGTGTCGCTTTCCTCGTCTGTATCGCGATACAAAATACACGTGATGCATTTTTAACTAGAAATTAGTGTTTCGATTAATGAAACAGATCCAACTATGCATTGGACAAGCATGCTCTTTAAAATCTCACAAAAATAAATATGCTGCACCTTGCGAGACGGTATAACATAAATTTTCATTTCATGCGTCGCATGCAAAGTTTATCAGCATGCAATCTGAAAAATAATATCTCGTAGTTAGCCAGCGAGGAAACGTAAAGAAACTCATGCTCGAATGTTTGATATTCTAACAGTTTGTTGGTTCACATGAAACTCCAGCAAAATGCGAATGTGATTATCAATAAGAATTCTGACTGGAACAGCTATTTTTTTATGAATCTATTCTCCAACATTGAATAAATTAGTCCGATAAATTATACCGATGGAAGTATTAACAAACACTTTTACGTTCGACGAAATTCAAATGTATAGCGTTTTCCCCATGCAAATTTCACAAAGAAAATAAATGGTTGGAATATTTATGTAAATTAAATCGATGGTTTTGCGACTGCCGACGATTCTCGACGATCCTTTCGAAAACTTGCATTCATATCTGAAGAGTAGAAGAATTTCGACAAGAAGACGTAGAAGCAACATAAACAGCGAGCGGAATATGCTATATTTGGCGGAAGTTTGAACGGCGCAGGTGGAGCTTGAATAAAATAGCAGGGATGCGCATCAGAAATGCCGAAAGCAAGAGAGAGAGGAGAGAGGTCAGAGATAAGCCGAAGTATCGTGCGAGAACGAAAGAACGAGCGAGCGAGCTAGTGCGATACCTTGGTAAGTGGCTGAAGAGTGGAGAACGTCGTTAGTGAAATAAAGGTTGTTGACGAAGGTAAGGTAGCTCGGCCTGCCATAAGAGGAACGTTTGTCGGCCCACCATAAGCTAGAGGACCTCAATTCGTGAAAGCCCTTGCCTGGAAAATTGATTTGCCAAATGCTCGTCCGTTTTCCGGGGACTCACCAGTTCACCATCGACATCGCTTTCAGGTAGGGAAGTGTCGCGCAGTGTCTTTTTCGTTCTTTTTTCTTTGCGACCGATCGTGAAAGGGTGCCACGACACCGTCGACCTGGCGTTTCTCTTCGTGGATGAAAAGGTAAAATGCGAACGAGTGGTGCTTGGGTGAACGATATTTCATTGTGAACACGTAGGTGGCATCGACGAACAAATTGTTATATGTGAACTTAAAAGTGTAAAAGTTAAATTCGTCTCTCTGTTATTTCTGACAAAAGAGATGCACACACAAGATAGAAACATTGAACGTATTTTATGTTTCCGGCACCACATCATTTTTCTATACAGTATAAGACACGCGTTGCGTTAGTTTTTATTACACGACTCTCGAACGTGAATACTTTTACAATGTGAGAAAAACAAAGAAAAAAATCACAGGAAAGAGAACATAAGCGACATCACCAAACGTTCAAAGATCGATTCTACGATAGTTCTAAGAAGTTTAGACAAATTTCGTGCCGAAAGACAGTACCTGAATTCGTGTAATTGGCAACGAGATAACCGATTGCGGCGTAAATGCAACCATCGAAGGCGATCATTAGTAGCACCAAGCCGAGGGACATGGGATCACCGGGGCTGGACTCCTCCCACATTGCGTCCCAAGTTAATCCGATTCCTTGAACTTCTTTTCTGGCTGCATACAGACAGCCATAACAGAAACTGGTCGACATATTGAGGCACTGCAAGTTCATAATGTCAAACGAATTTTTATACGTAGTTTTTACAGAAACTACTACTACAATATAGAAAATGTTGTGACTAATAACACATTTTGTCTGTCGCACGGGAATAGCCGCGAGCGAAGACAATTTCAGCGCAATGCGAACGCGTTGTTCGAACACGTTATTTGTCACAGGAAATACTATTGCGACGCTGGACGGCGATAACTTACGATGAGAAGCTTATACCCGAGACCTATAACGGCCTCCATAGCAATGACAATGACGTACGGCATGAATGTCAGCAAGAACGTAACCACGGTGATGATCGCAGCCAGACTCGCCGAGCTGCACAACGTCGAGATCATGTAGCTGAAAATTCGTGAAACAAACAAAAATTGCGAAAATATATAAGAATTTTATATATTGAAGCAATAATAGAATGCATCTAATGTTTACAAAATATCTGCTATGAGAAGCACTTTATAATATTTGAAGAGTAAAATGAACTTTACAAATGGTAAAATTTTAATAATGCTTACCAGAAGGTAACTACAGAAAAGGCATAATCGATCATCATGATTAAAATCAATGATGGATCGGACTTTGGAAGGATTTTGCCAGCTAGGAGAATAGTGGCGATAGAGAACATCACGATTAACACTTCTACGAATGTAGTGATAAACCAAGCCATGGTGTTTCTCCAAGGTTTCAGTCCCATTACGCTCATTACCTAAGAGAAGTAATTGTGAACTAATAGCCGTTTCGAATGGTTGTACGACAGTTTTTTACCATTGCATTCTGTGACTCGCGTTCCCAAACGACGTGCCTTACAGCTGCGCCCACACACATCATTAGAGCGAAGAAGAAACACACCTCTATGCCTTGCGACTCATAAAGTGTGGTTTGGAAGCTACACGATTTCGAATCATTTTACATAAAATTGGAATAGAAATAGGAACGACTCTGAATCAATGCTTTCATTAGAACTTACGGTACGTCCTTCCAGCAAGGATACGGCATTTGTTGCGTGACAGTCTTCCAGTCCAAATCTCTCTGACTCTTTGTTCTCACGATCGCGCGATCGATGGAGTCCTGAAGCTGGACGAATCCCCTCATATATCTTAAATGCTCTATGAAACTGCTCTCCGGTCCGGGTATCCAAAATTGATTTTTCAGTCGCTTCGTCGACTGCACGTAATCCACGTCCATACGAATCTTGTATATAACGTTGTTAGGCAGCTGTTGGTCCAACGATCTGCTCGATCTTTCCGACGGACTATCCAAGAACACGACACCGGCTAAAAACTCTCGCGTCTCCATCAGAATCCGTGCTTCCGCCTCCATCTCGTCCTCGGTACGAAATCCTCTTACACGATCCACGAGCACGCATTCCAATAAATCATTCAGCATGCCGACCATTCTGATCAAACGTTTAGACCTTTTAAGTCGCCACGAGATCTCGCTAAGATTCATGTTGGCGAAATCTCCTGGGGATAAGGGGAAACGTTACATGGAAGTGCTTTCTATTCGTTGCACGCGTTTCTGTACGAACTTACCTCCCTCGAAGTTGCCACCGCCGAAAGATCTGATCGCGATCTTTATGACATCCGACGACATTATGGCCTCAAGGTCCTTTAGATTGTCGCTCATGTCAGAAAGGTTCGCCAACGAGGTCAATGTCTTTTCAAAACTACTCATCAACACGCCGAAGTGCTGCATTTCCAAGAACGTCCTGTTCGCCAGCGTCATTACATTGTTAATTACTGTGGAATTCGGGGTGTAAAGGATGTGACCGCGTAGCAAAGGTTTCACGTAGGACCATATAATTTTACCACCTCCCATAGCAACCATGCCTTTATACGTGTCTCTGCAAAAATCGGCTAAACGGAAGAAAATTTCAAAATTTCTCATTTTCTCCATTCACTGAATGTACAAAATTTTTTCCGCTCTACTCACTCGGCAGAGAGTCGAGTTCCATCTGGTCGAATTCTTTACTGTTGTCCTCCAACTTGGAAATGAGTTTATACAAATCACCATTATCGGAAACCATCGGCTGACCGCATAACATCTCGCTGGCGTCTTGGAGGAACTTTGAGGCTGGAGTACATAAACGCATTTGAATATTTATCGAATACGATTACAAAATCCGTCGTTAATTTCATTTTCCAGTTTTCCATAACTTACTGGAGACCGTTTGGTCCGGTTCCGGCGCATCTGTTTCCAAAGCTTCCGCCGATGGCATCTGAGAGGAAAGTTTGTCTCGGAAGAATGGTAATAACTCCGCGGCCACTCCCAGATTATTCAGTACCATTTTTCCCTCCGCCTCCGTCAGGTTCGCGTTCGCCAATATATTCTTCACGTTCGCGTTCATCAGCTGAAACGATTCGTTAAACCAGAAATTATCGAATGACATCTAACATCAAGAATAATTAAGCAAAGTATTATTAAAGTTTCTCTTATGCAAAATTCACTCACGGTCTTGAAGATGTAATCGAAATTCAAATTCTTAATCAACGTGATCGTCACGTTCTGCGTCTGCGAGTCCTCGAACTGACAGACAGCCGCGCTGACTTCTTCGGCGGTGATTCGGCTGCTGTTGAAATTTAACATATCGCTGAGCTTCTCCGGCGAGCAAATGATCTCCTTTAAGGCGAGAGCTTTTCTTTCTTTCATGAAGACGGAAATCATGTCTATCTTGGCTTGGCTCAGCGTCAGCGCGACGTCGTTGGAAATTCCCATCTTGTCGACCAAGTACGATCTTACCACGTCCCAGTTGTCGAACATGTCTCTGATAACGTCTGAAAGTAAATCGATCGATATTTTTCGTCTCGTCTAACCGAATGGATACTGCACCGTGAGATTCTTACATTTCATGTCGAGCAAGCCTATATTCTTGAAAATTTCCATCGACTGTAAAGCCTGGACCATTTTATAAATATCGTCCAACACGGGTTCCTCGACAAAGGGTCTCACGTCCTCGACTAATTCCTCGAATCTAGAAATCGATCATATACGAATTTCGAACTCTATTTTTTACAAATATCCAATCGATCCGTTATAAGATATTTAACTCGTGTAACTCTAATCTCGTTTCTCTGATAAATAATATCCTTACCCGTCGAAGAGCTTGTCCACCGTCTTATCCTTCAGTACATTAACCACTCCGTCGACGACGTCGGGAGCCCCGAGGACGTTCGATACGTCCTGGAAGTCGATTTTACTGGCGACGTCGAGTAGATTGCCGCCCTCTCCGATAACGACGGATAAGTGGCTAAGGATCTCCTTCAGCCACGTTAAATTCCAAGAAGCGTCCGCGCGCCACTGTTTCAAGTCGTAATCGATACGATCCAGATCCATACTCCGAGACAATCGATCCGCGATCTCTACCAATGAGCTGTAATTCGACGCCTTCGGGTCGTAGCGGAACACTTTCTCCGCTTCCTTCGAGCTAAGACGTTCGTACAGAACCGTACTGTTACGACATTCTTGCTTCGTCCGACAGATACTCCCGTTCCTGTCATTCAGCAACGCGTTCGCGTTAATCATCGCGCCCGGCAAGAACGCCTCGACGTCGCTGACATCCGACGCCTTCACGACGTCGCGGATGGGCTTCCAGATCGGGACGTACTTCTCCGCCATACGAGACAATGCGACGATGCTCTTGTGGTTCGTGCCCCTATCCAGAATGGTAGGTGCATTCCTCTGCAAGGCTTCCAGCACACCGATAACCATGGTGGCGTACCTTGAATCGAGCTGGTTTTTACCGCAACGTTTGCATTTTTAACCCTGGAGATCGTTTCGTCGGAGTACTTACAATCCAGGCCTGGAATAGGCGGGTTCTCCTATAAATTTCCGCATGCACTCGTGCATCCTGTCGCTGTAAGTTTCGTTGTGAAAGTTCACTATAATGTCGACGACGTAATTCAAGGTACTCTCCAGAGTCGATACGAATTCGTCCCTGGTTCGTTTGACGCTTAGGTACTTGTAATCTTTTATCTGAAAGGAGTTTAAAATAGCGTACTGATAATAAAAATGTTCGTAATATTCCTTACCATACTGGCGGTTTTATTCCAATAAAAATTGTGCATCAGGATATTGTGGATTGTCGAAACGTTCAATCGATTCAGCTGACAGAGGAGCTTCGCGTAAAGCTGATGGTGCACCAGCTGAGAATTGAGAACTTCGAAAGGAAATGTGATACACCATGAACAGTCTCTGAAAGAAAATTCTCTGATAAGCTGGTAGCGTTTAATAAATAAATCCTTCGATTACTGACGACTTGTCCCTACTTACTCGGTGGTCTTGGCAGAATTTATAATGTTCCTCGCGATCGTGGAAACTTTTTTCACCACCAAGTGAGCGAGCGCTCTCGGGTTCTGCAGAATAAATTGTCCCGTGAAACGCCGATTGCGTTAGATGTTAATTTAAGGATGTATTGGCTATACAGTCAATCCCAAAAGTTTATGTACCTTAGAAAAACGCATTTCCTATAATTAAAAAGAAATCAGACGTCGGAAGAATAATGCTAATAATAAATAGCTACGTGCTAAAAAG